>NW_027464658.1:930000-1027500 GCF_043290135.1 Rhipicephalus microplus | reverse complement strand
CTATCTCGTTAGATGACGTCGTTTTTTGTCGTTTCACGACGCTACCTAGCTTAAACTAACCTAACCTAACCTAACCTTCGCACTTCTATCGTTAGAAAACGTTTTACTCGCAACTTTACAGTGTTTTCTACAAGATTACGACGGTTTCATGCGCTTTCACATTAGATATCGTAGTTCCCGACTTGTAATGTTGAAAAACACTACATCTCACTAAGTGACATTGTTTAATGCGGTTTTACGACGGTTGATATGTCAACCTAACCTAACATTCGCACTTGTATCTAAAGACGCTCAATTACACTGTTTCGTTCACAATTACGATATTTGCTTGACCTCACAGTTTCTCACCAACTTATTACAGTACAGAACGCTGTATCTCGCTAAATGACATCGTTCTTTAAGGTTTCACGATACTTGCATGCGCTTTACCGAGAATGTCACAACATAGCAGTTTCGCACTTGTAACGGTACAACACGCAGTATTTGGCTTGTTCATGTCGTTTTGTGTGCTTTCACAACATTTTACCTATCGCAGTTTCGTACTCGCATTAAAACACTATCTCGTTAGATGACGTCGTTTTTGGTGGTTTCACGACGCTACCTAGCTTAAACTAACATAACTCAAACTAACCGAACCTTCGCACTTCTATCGTTAGAAAACGTTTTATTCGCTACTTTACAATGTTTTCTACAAGATTACGACGGTTTCATGCGCTTTCACATTAGATATCGCAGTTCCCGACTTGTAATGGTGAAAAACACAGCATCTCACTAAGTGACATTGTTTAATGCGGTTTTAGCGCCGTTCATATCTTAACCTAACCTAACCTAACCTGACCTAACCCAACCTAACCTAACCTAACCTAACCTAACCCAACTCAACCCAACCTAACCTAATCTAACCTAACCTAACCTAACCTAACCTAACCAAACCTAACCTAACCTAACCTAACCTAACCTAACCTAACCTAACCTAACGACGGTTGCAAGCGCTTTCACATTAAATATCGCAGTTCCCCACTTTCAATGGTGAAAAACACTGCATCTCAGTAATTGACATTGTTTAATGCGGTTTTACGACGGTTCATATCTTAACCTAACCTAACATTCGCACTTGTATCTAAAAACGCTCTATTACACTGTTTTGTTCACAATTACGATATTTGCATAACCTCACAGTTTTTCACCAACTTATTGCAGTACAGAACGCTGTATCTCGCTAAATGACATTGTTCTTTAAGGTTTCACGATGCTTGCATGCGCTTTAACGAGAATATCACAATATAGCAGTTTCGCACTTGTAACGGTAGAACACGCAGTATTTGGCTTGTTCATGCCGTTTTGTGTGCTTTCACAACATTTCACCTATCGCAGTTTAATACTCGCTATAAAACAACACTATCTCGTTAGATGACGTCGTTTTTGGTAGTTTCACGACGCTACCTAGCTTAAACTAACCTAACCTAACCTAACCTTCGCACTTCTATCGTTAGAAAACGTTTTACTCGCCACTTTACAATGTTTTCTACAAGATTACGACGGTTTCATGCGCTTTCACATTAGATATCGTAGTTCCTGACTTGTAATGTTGAAAAACACTACATCTCACTAAGTGACATTGTTTAATGCGGTTTTACGACGGTTGATATGTCAACCTAACCTAACATTCGCACTTGTATCTAAAGACGCTCAATTACACTGTTTCGTTCACAATTACGATATTTGCTTGACCTCACAGTTTCTCACCAACTTATTACAGTACAGAACGCTGTATCTCGCTAAATGACATCGTTCTTTAAGGTTTCACGATACTTGCATGCGCTTTACCGAGAATGTCACAACATAGCACTTTCGCACTTGTAACGGTACAACACGCAGTATTTGGCTTGTTCATGCCGTTTTGTGTGCTTTCACAACATTTTACCTATCGCAGTTTCGTACTCGCAATAAAACAACACTATCTCGTTAGATGACGTCGTTTTTGGTGGTTTCACGACGCTACCTAGCTTAAACTAACATAACTAAACCTAACATAACCTTCGCACTTCTATCGTTAGAAAACGTTTTACTCGCTACTTTACATTGCTTTCTACAACATTACGACGGTTTCAAGCGCTTTCACATTAGATATCGCAGTTCCCAACTTGTAAAGGTGAAAAACACTGCATCTCACTAAGGGACATTGTTTATTGCGGTTTTACGACGGTTCATACCTTAACCTAACGTAACCTAACCTAACCTAACCCAACCTAACCTAACATAACCTAACCTAACCTAACCTAACCAAACCTAACCTAACGTAACCTAACCTAACCTAACCTAACCTAACGACGTTTGCAAGCGCTTTCACATTAGATATCGCAGTTCCCAACTTGTAATGGTGAAAAACACTGCATCTCACTAAATGACATTGTTTAATGCGGTTTTACGACGGTTCATATCTTAACCTAACCTAACATTCGTACTTGTATTGAAAAACGCTCTATTACACTGGTTCGTTCACAATTACGATATTTGCATAACCTCACAGTTTTTCACCAACTTATTGCAGTACAGAACGCTGTATCTCGCTAAATGACATTGTTCTTTAAGGTTTCACGATGCTTGCATGCGCTTCAACGAGAATATCACAATATAGCAGTTTCGCACTTGTAACGGTAGAACACGCAGTATTTGGCTTGTTCATGCCGTTTTGTGTGCATTCACAACATTTCACCTATCGCAGTTTAATACTCGCAATAAAACAACACTATCTCGTTAGATGACGTCGTTTTTTGTCGTTTCACGACGCTACCTAGCTTAAACTAACCTAACCTAACCTAACCTTCGCACTTCTATCGTTAGAAAACGTTTTACTCGCAACTTTACAATGTTTTCTACAAGATTACGACGGTTTCATGCGCTTTCACATTAGATATCGTAGTTCCCGACTTGTAATGTTGAAAAACACTACATCTCACTAAGTGACATTGTTTAATGCGGTTTTACGACGGTTGATATGTCAACCTAACCTAACATTCGCACTTGTATCTAAAGACGCTCAATTACACTGTTTCGTTCACAATTACGATATTTGCTTGACCTCACAGTTTCTCACCAACTTATTACAGTACAGAACGCTGTATCTCGCTAAATGACATCGTTCTTTAAGGTTTCACGATACTTGCATGCGCTTTACCGAGAATGTCACAACATAGCAGTTTCGCACTTGTAACGGTACAACACGCAGTATTTGGCTTGTTCATGTCGTTTTGTGTGCTTTCACAACATTTTACCTATCGCAGTTTCGTACTCGCATTAAAACACTATCTCGTTAGATGACGTCGTTTTTGGTGGTTTCACGACGCTACCTAGCTTAAACTAACATAACTCAAACTAACCGAACCTTCGCACTTCTATCGTTAGAAAACGTTTTATTCGCTACTTTACAATGTTTTCTACAAGATTACGACGGTTTCATGCGCTTTCACATTAGATATCGCAGTTCCCGACTTGTAATGGTGAAAAACACAGCATCTCACTAAGTGACATTGTTTAATGCGGTTTTAGCGCCGTTCATATCTTAACCTAACCTAACCTAACCTGACCTAACCCAACCTAACCTAACCTAACCTAACCTAACCCAACTCAACCCAACCTAACCTAATCTAACCTAACCTAACCTAACCTAACCTAACCAAACCTAACCTAACCTAACCTAACCTAACCTAACCTAACCTAACGACGGTTGCAAGCGCTTTCACATTAAATATCGCAGTTCCCCACTTTCAATGGTGAAAAACACTGCATCTCAGTAATTGACATTGTTTAATGCGGTTTTACGACGGTTCATATCTTAACCTAACCTAACATTCGCACTTGTATCTAAAAACGCTCTATTACACTGTTTTGTTCACAATTACGATATTTGCATAACCTCACAGTTTTTCACCAACTTATTGCAGTACAGAACGCTGTATCTCGCTAAATGACATTGTTCTTTAAGGTTTCACGATGCTTGCATGCGCTTTAACGAGAATATCACAATATAGCAGTTTCGCACTTGTAACGGTAGAACACGCAGTATTTGGCTTGTTCATGCCGTTTTGTGTGCTTTCACAACATTTCACCTATCGCAGTTTAATACTCGCTATAAAACAACACTATCTCGTTAGATGACGTCGTTTTTGGTAGTTTCACGACGCTACCTAGCTTAAACTAACCTAACCTAACCTAACCTTCGCACTTCTATCGTTAGAAAACGTTTTACTCGCCACTTTACAATGTTTTCTACAAGATTACGACGGTTTCATGCGCTTTCACATTAGATATCGTAGTTCCTGACTTGTAATGTTGAAAAACACTACATCTCACTAAGTGACATTGTTTAATGCGGTTTTACGACGGTTGATATGTCAACCTAACCTAACATTCGCACTTGTATCTAAAGACGCTCAATTACACTGTTTCGTTCACAATTACGATATTTGCTTGACCTCACAGTTTCTCACCAACTTATTACAGTACAGAACGCTGTATCTCGCTAAATGACATCGTTCTTTAAGGTTTCACGATACTTGCATGCGCTTTACCGAGAATGTCACAACATAGCACTTTCGCACTTGTAACGGTACAACACGCAGTATTTGGCTTGTTCATGCCGTTTTGTGTGCTTTCACAACATTTTCCCTATCGCAGTTTCGTACTCGCAATAAAACAACACTATCTCGTTAGATGACGTCGTTTTTGGTGGTTTCATGACGCTACCTAGCTTAAACTAACATAACTCAACCTAACATAACCTTCGCACTTCTATCGTTAGAAAACGTTTTACTCGCTACTTTACATTGCTTTCTACAACATTACGACGGTTTCAAGCGCTTTCACATTAGATATCGCAGTTCCCAACTTGTAAAGGTGAAAAACACTGCATCTCACTAAGTGACATTGTTTATTGCGATTTTACGACGGTTCATACCTTAACCTAACGTAACCTAACCTAACCTAACCCAACCTAACCTAACATAACCTAACCTAACCTAACCTAACCTAACCAAACCTAACCTAACGTAACCTAACCTAACCTAACCTAACCTAACGACGTTTGCAAGCGCTTTCACATTAGATATCGCAGTTCCCAACTTGTAATGGTGAAAAACACTGCATCTCACTAAGTGACATTGTTTATAGCGGTTTTACGACGGTTCATATCTTAACCTAACCTAACATTCGTACTTGTATTGAAAAACGCTCTATTACACTGTTTCGTTCACAATTACGATATTTGCATAACCTCACAGTTTTTCACCAACTTATTGCAGTACAGAACGCTGTATCTCGCTAAATGACATCGTTCTTTAAGGTTTCACGATGCTTTCATGCGCTTTAACGAGAATATCACAACATAGCAGTTTCGCACTTGTAACGGTACAACACGCAGTATTTGGCTTGTTCATGCCGTTTTGTGTGCTTTCACAACATTTCACCTATCGCAGTTTCGTACTCGCAATAAAACAACACTATCTCGTTAGATGACGTTGTTTTTGGTAGTTTCGCGACGCTACCTAGCTTAAACTAACATAACTCAACCTAACATGACCTTCGCACTTCTATTGTTAGAAAACGTTTTACTCGCTACTTTACATTGCTTTCTACAACATTACGACGGTTTCAAGCGCTTTCACATTAGATATCACAGTTCCCAACTTGTAAAGGTGAAAAACACTGCATCTCACTAAGTGACATTGTTTAATGCGGTTTTACGACGGTTCATACCTTAACCTAACCTAACCTAACCTAACCTTACCTAACCTAACCTAACCTAACCCAACCCAACCCAACCTAACCTAACCTAACCTAACCTAAACTAACCTAACCCAACCTAACCTAACCTAACCTAACCTAACCCAACCTAACCCAACCCAACCCAACCTAACCTAACCTAAGCTAACCTAACCTAACCTAACCAAACCTAACCTAACCTAACTTAACCTAACCTAACGTAACCTAACCTAACCTATTCTAACGTAACCTAACCTTACCTGACCTAACCTAACCTAACGTAACCTAACCTAACCTAACATAACCTAACGTAACCTAACCTAACCTAACCTAACGTAACCTAACCTAACCTAACCCAACCTAACCCAACCCAACCCAACCCAACAACACCCAACCCAACCTAACCTAACCTAACCTTACCTAAGCTAACCAAATTATCCTTACCTAACCTAACCTAACCTAACGTAACCTAACCTAACCTAACCTAACGTAACCTAACCTAACCTAACGTAACCTAACCTAACCTAACCCAACCTAACCTAACCTAACCCAACTCAACCCAACCTAACCTAATCTAACCTAACCTAACCTAACCTAACCAAACCTAACCTAACCTAACCTAACCTAACCTAACCTAACGACGGTTGCAAGCGCTTTCACATTAAATATCGCAGTTCCCCACTTTTAATGGTGAAAAACACTGCATCTCAGTAATTGACATTGTTTAATGCGGTTTTACGACGGTTCATATCTTAACCTAACCTAACATTCGCACTTGTATCTAAAAACGCTCTATTACACTGTTTTGTTCACAATTACGATATTTGCATAACCTCACAGTTTTTCACCAACTTATTGCAGTACAGAACGCTGTATCTCGCTAAATGACATTGTTCTTTAAGGTTTCACGATGCTTGCATGCGCTTTAACGAGAATATCACAATATAGCAGTTTCGCACTTGTAACGGTAGAACACGCAGTATTTGGCTTGTTCATGCCGTTTTGTGTGCTTTCACAACATTTCACCTATCGCAGTTTAATACTCGCTATAAAACAACACTATCTCGTTAGATGACGTCGTTTTTTGGTAGTTTCACGACGCTACCTAGCTTAAACTAACCTAACCTAACCTAACCTTCGCACTTCTATCGTTAGAAAACGTTTTACTCGCAATTTTACAATGTTTTTTACAAGATTACGACGGTTTCATGCGCTTTCACATTAGATATCGTAGTTCCCGACTTGTAATGTTGAAAAGCACTACATCTCACTAAGTGACATTGTTTAATGCGGTTTTACGACGGTTGATATCTCAACCTAACCTAACATTCGCACTTGTATCTAAATACGCTCAATTACACTGTTTCGTTCACAATTACGATATTTGCTTGACCTCACAGTTTCTCACCAACTTATTACAGTACAGAACGCTGTATCTCGCTAAATGACATCGTTCTTTAAGGTTTCACGATACTTGCATGCGCTTTACCGAGAATGTCACAACATAGCAGTTTCGCACTTGTAACGGTACAACACGCAGTATTTGGCTTGTTCATGCCGTTTTGTGTGCTTTCACAACATTTTACCTATCGCAGTTTCGTACTCGCAATAAAACAACACTATCTCGTTAGATGACGTCGTTTTTGGTGGTTTCACGACGCTACCTAGCTTAAACTAACATAACTAAACCTAACGTAACCTTCGCACTTCTATCGTTAGAAAACGTTTTACTCGCTACTTTACATTGCTTTCTACAACATTACGACGGTTTCAAGCGCTTTCACATTAGATATCGCAGTTCCCAACTTGTAAAGGTTAAAAACACTGCATCTCACTAAGGGACATTGTTTATTGCGGTTTTACGACGGTTCATACCTTAACCTAACGTAACCTAACCTAACCTAACCCAACCTAACCTAACATAACCTAACCTAACCTAACCTAACCAAACCTAACCTAACGTAACCTAACCTAACCTAACCTAACCTAACCTAACGACGTTTGCAAGCGCTTTCACATTAGATATCGCAGTTCCCAACTTGTAATGGTGAAAAACACTGC
This sequence comes from Rhipicephalus microplus, assembly GCF_043290135.1. Lineage (NCBI taxonomy): Eukaryota > Metazoa > Arthropoda > Arachnida > Ixodida > Ixodidae > Rhipicephalus > Rhipicephalus microplus. The sequence goes on along the minus strand of NW_027464658.1, from coordinate 1,019,679 downwards.
ATCTCACAAAATGACATTGTTTAATGCGGTTTTACGACGGTTCATATCTTAACCTAACCTAACATTCGCACTTGTATCTAAAGACGCTCAATTACACTGTTTCGTTCACAATTACGATATTTGCTTGACCTCACAGTTTCTCACCAACTTATTACAGTACAGAACGCTGTATCTCGCTAAATGACATCGTTCTTTAAGGTTTCACGATACTTGCATGCGCTTTACCGAGAATGTCACAACATAGCAGTTTCGCACTTGTAACGGTACAACACGCAGTATTTGGCTTGTTCATGCCGTTTTGTGTGCTTTCACAACATTTTACCTATCGCAGTTTCGTACTCGCATTAAAACACTATCTCGTTAGATGACGTCGTTTTTGGTGGTTTCACGACGCTACCTAGCTTAAACTAACATAACTCAAACTAACCGAACCTTCGCACTTCTATCGTTAGAAAACGTTTTATTCGCTACTTTACAATGTTTTCTACAAGATTACGACGGTTTCATGCGCTTTCACATTAGATATCGCAGTTCCCGACTTGTAATGGTGAAAAACACAGCATCTCACTAAGTGACATTGTTTAATGCGGTTTTAGCGCGGTTCATATCTTAACCTAACCTAACCTAACCTGACCTAACCCAACCTAACCTAACCTAACCTAACCCAACTCAACCCAACCTAACCTAATCTAACCTAACCTAACCTAACCTAACCTAACCTAACCAAACCTAACCTAACCTAACCTAACCTAACCTAACCTAACCTAACCTAACGACGGTTGCAAGCGCTTTCACATTAAATATCGCAGTTCCCCACTTTCAATGGTGAAAAACACTGCATCTCAGTAATTGACATTGTTTAATGCGGTTTTACGACGGTTCATATCTTAACCTAACCTAACATTCGCACTTGTATCTAAAAACGCTCTATTACACTGTTTTGTTCACAATTACGATATTTGCATAACCTCACAGTTTTTCACCAACTTATTGCAGTACAGAACGCTGTATCTCGCTAAATGACATTGTTCTTTAAGGTTTCACGATGCTTGCATGCGCTTTAACGAGAATATCACAATATAGCAGTTTCGCACTTGTAACGGTAGAACACGCAGTATTTGGCTTGTTCATGCCGTTTTGTGTGCTTTCACAACATTTCACCTATCGCAGTTTAATACTCGCTATAAAACAACACTATCTCGTTAGATGACGTCGTTTTTGGTAGTTTCACGACGCTACCTAGCTTAAACTAACCTAACCTAACCTAACCTTCGCACTTCTATCGTTAGAAAACGTTTTACTCGCCACTTTACAATGTTTTCTACAAGATTACAACGGTTTCATGCGCTTTCACATTAGATGTTGTAGTTCCCGACTTGTAATGTTGAAAAACACTACATCTCACTAAGTGACATTGTTTAATGCGGTTTTACGACGGTTGATATGTCAACCTAACCTAACATTCGCACTTGTATCTAAAGACGCTCAATTACACTGTTTCGTTCACAATTACGATATTTGCTTGACCTCACAGTTTCTCACCAACTTATTACAGTACAGAACGCTGTATCTCGCTAAATGACATCGTTCTTTAAGGTTTCGCGATACTTGCATGCGCTTTACCGAGAATGTCACAACATAGCAGTTTCGCACTTGTAACGGTACAACACGCAGTATTTGGCTTGTTCATGCCGTTTTGTGTGCTTTCACAACATTTTACCTATCGCAGTTTCGTACTCGCAATAAAACAACACTATCTCGTTAGATGTCGTCGTTTTTGGTGGTTTCACGACGCTACCTAGCTTAAACTAACATAACTAAACCTAACATAACCTTCGCACTTCTATCGTTAGAAAACGTTTTACTCGCTACTTTACATTGCTTTCTACAACATTACGACGGTTTCAAGCGCTTTCACATTAGATATCGCAGTTCCCAACTTGTAAAGGTGAAAAACACTGCATCTCACTAAGGGACATTGTTTATTGCGGTTTTACGACGGTTCATACCTTAACCTAACGTAACCTAACCTAACCTAACCCAACCTAACCTAACATAACCTAACCTAACCTAACCTAACCAAACCTAACCTAACGTAACCTAACCTAACCTAACCTAACCTAACCTAACCTAACGACGTTTGCAAGCGCTTTCACATTAGATATCGCAGTTCCCAACTTGTAATGGTGAAAAACACTGCATCTCACTAAATGACATTGTTTAATGCGGTTTTACGACGGTTCATATCTTAACCTAACCTAACATTCGTACTTGTATTGAAAAACGCTCTATTACACTGGTTCGTTCACAATTACGATATTTGCATAACCTCACAGTTTTTCACCAACTTATTACAGTACAGAACGCTGAATCTCGCTAAATGACATCGTTCTTTAAGGTTTCACGATACTTGCATGCGCTTTACCGAGAATGTCACAACATAGCAGTTTCGCACTTGTAACGGTACAACACGCAGTATTTGGCTTGTTCATGCCGTTTTGTGTGCTTTCACATTTTACCTATCGCAGTTTCGTACTCGCATTAAAACAACACTATCTCGTTAGATGACGTCGTTTTTGGTGGTTTCACGACGCTACCTAGCTTAAACTAACATAACTCAACCTAACATAACCTTCGCACTTCTATCGTTAGAAAACGTTTTACTCGCTACTTTACATTGCTTTCTACAACATTACGACGGTTTCAAGCGCTTTCACATTAGATATCGCAGTTCCCGACTTGTAATGGTGAAAACACTGCATCTCACTAAGTGACATTGTTTAACGCGGTTTTAGGACGGTTGATATGTCAACCTAACCTAACATTCGCACTTGTATCTAAAGACGCTCAATTACACTGTTTCGTTCACAATTACGATATTTGCTTGACCTCACAGTTTCTCACCAATTTATTACAGTACAGAACGCTGTATCTCGCTAAATGACATCGTTCTTTAAGGTCTCACGATGCTTGCATGCGCTTTAACGAGAATATCACATTATAGCAGTTTCGCACTTGTAACGGTACAACACGCAGTATCTGGCTTGTTCAAGCCGTTTTGTGTACTTTCACAACATTTCACCTATTGCAGTTTCGTACATGCAATAAAACAACACTATCTCGTTAGATGACGTCCTTTTTGGTGGTCTCACGACGCTACATAGCTTAAACTAACATAACTCAAGCTAACCTTCGCACTTCTATCTTTAGAAAACGTTTTACTCGCAATTTTACAATGTTTTTTACAAGATTACGACGGTTTCATGCGCTTTCACATTAGATATCGTAGTTCCCGACTTGTAATGTTGAAAAGCACTACATCTCACTAAGTGACATTGTTTAATGCGGTTTTACGACGGTTGATATCTCAACCTAACCTAACATTCGCACTTGTATCTAAATACGCTCAATTACACTGTTTCGTTCACAATTACGATATTTGCTTGACCTCACAGTTTCTCACCAACTTATTACAGTACAGAACGCTGTATCTCGCTAAATGACATCGTTCTTTAAGGTTTCACGATACTTGCATGCGCTTTACCGAGAATGTCACAACATAGCAGTTTCGCACTTGTAACGGTACAACACGCAGTATTTGGCTTGTTCATGCCGTTTTGTGTGCTTTCACAACATTTTACCTATCGCAGTTTCGTACTCGCAATAAAACAACACTATCTCGTTAGATGACGTCGTTTTTGGTGGTTTCACGACGCTACCTAGCTTAAACTAACATAACTAAACCTAACGTAACCTTCGCACTTCTATCGTTAGAAAACGTTTTACTTGTACTTTACATTGCTTTCTACAACATTACGACGGTTTCAAGCGCTTTCACATTAGATATCGCAGTTCCCAACTTGTAAAGGTGAAAAACACTGCATCTCACTAAGGGACATTGTTTATTGCGGTTTTACGACGGTTCATACCTTAACCTAACGTAACCTAACCTAACCTAACCTAACCTAACATAACCTAACCTAACCTAACCTAACCAAACCTAACCTAACCTAACCTAACCTAACCTAACCTAACGACGTTTGCAAGCGCTTTCACATTAGATATCGCAGTTCCCAACTTGTAATGGTGAAAAACACTGCATCTCACAAAATGACATTGTTTAATGCGGTTTTACGACGGTTCATATCTTAACCTAACCTAACATTCGCACTTGTATCTAAAGACGCTCAATTACACTGTTTCGTTCACAATTACGATATTTGCTTGACCTCACAGTTTCTCACCAACTTATTACAGTACAGAACGCTGTATCTCGCTAAATGACATCGTTCTTTAAGGTTTCACGATACTTGCATGCGCTTTACCGAGAATGTCACAACATAGCAGTTTCGCACTTGTAACGGTACAACACGCAGTATTTGGCTTGTTCATGCCGTTTTGTGTGCTTTCACAACATTTTACCTATCGCAGTTTCGTACTCGCATTAAAACACTATCTCGTTAGATGACGTCGTTTTTGGTGGTTTCACGACGCTACCTAGCTTAAACTAACATAACTCAAACTAACCGAACCTTCGCACTTCTATCGTTAGAAAACGTTTTATTCGCTACTTTACAATGTTTTCTACAAGATTACGACGGTTTCATGCGCTTTCACATTAGATATCGCAGTTCCCGACTTGTAATGGTGAAAAACACAGCATCTCACTAAGTGACATTGTTTAATGCGGTTTTAGCGCGGTTCATATCTTAACCTAACCTAACCTAACCTGACCTAACCCAACCTAACCTAACCTAACCTAACCCAACTCAACCCAACCTAACCTAATCTAACCTAACCTAACCTAACCTAACCTAACCAAACCTAACCTAACCTAACCTAACCTAACCTAACCTAACCTAACCTAACGACGGTTGCAAGCGCTTTCACATTAAATATCGCAGTTCCCCACTTTCAATGGTGAAAAACACTGCATCTCAGTAATTGACATTGTTTAATGCGGTTTTACGACGGTTCATATCTTAACCTAACCTAACATTCGCACTTGTATCTAAAAACGCTCTATTACACTGTTTTGTTCACAATTACGATATTTGCATAACCTCACAGTTTTTCACCAACTTATTGCAGTACAGAACGCTGTATCTCGCTAAATGACATTGTTCTTTAAGGTTTCACGATGCTTGCATGCGCTTTAACGAGAATATCACAATATAGCAGTTTCGCACTTGTAACGGTAGAACACGCAGTATTTGGCTTGTTCATGCCGTTTTGTGTGCTTTCACAACATTTCACCTATCGCAGTTTAATACTCGCTATAAAACAACGCTATCTCGTTAGATGACGTCGTTTTTGGTAGTTTCACGACGCTACCTAGCTTAAACTAACCTAACCTAACCTAACCTTCGCACTTCTATCGTTAGAAAACGTTTTACTCGCCACTTTACAATGTTTTCTACAAGATTACAACGGTTTCATGCGCTTTCACATTAGATGTCGTAGTTCCCGACTTGTAATGTTGAAAAACACTACATCTCACTAAGTGACATTGTTTAATGCGGTTTTACGACGGTTGATATGTCAACCTAACCTAACATTCGCACTTGTATCTAAAGACGCTCAATTACACTGTTTCGTTCACAATTACGATATTTGCTTGACCTCACAGTTTCTCACCAACTTATTACAGTACAGAACGCTGTATCTCGCTAAATGACATCGTTCTTTAAGGTTTCGCGATACTTGCATGCGCTTTACCGAGAATGTCACAACATAGCAGTTTCGCACTTGTAACGGTACAACACGCAGTATTTGGCTTGTTCATGCCGTTTTGTGTGCTTTCACAACATTTTACCTATCGCAGTTTCGTACTCGCAATAAAACAACACTATCTCGTTAGATGTTGTCGTTTTTGGTGGTTTCACGACGCTACCTAGCTTAAACTAACATAACTAAACCTAACATAACCTTCGCACTTCTATCGTTAGAAAACGTTTTACTCGCTACTTTACATTGCTTTCTACAACATTACGACGGTTTCAAGCGCTTTCACATTAGATATCGCAGTTCCCAACTTGTAAAGGTGAAAAACACTGCATCTCACTAAGGGACATTGTTTATTGCGGTTTTACGACGGTTCATACCTTAACCTAACGTAACCTAACCTAACCTAACCCAACCTAACCTAACATAACCTAATCTAACCTAACCTAACCAAACCTAACCTAACGTAACCTAACCTAACCTAACCTAACCTAACCTAACCTAACGACGTTTGCAAGCGCTTTCACATTAGATATCGCAGTTCCCAACTTGTAATGGTGAAAAACACTGCATCTCACTAAATGACATTGTTTAATGCGGTTTTACGAAGGTTCATATCTTAACCTAACCTAACATTCGTACTTGTATTGAAAAACGCTCTATTACACTGGTTCGTTCACAATTACGATATTTGCATAACCTCACAGTTTTTCACCAACTTATTGCAGTACAGAACGCTGTATCTCGCTAAATGACATTGTTCTTTAAGGTTTCACGATGTTTGCATGCGCTTCAACGAGAATATCACAATATAGCAGTTTCGCACTTGTAACGGTAGAACACGCAGTATTTGGCTTGTTCATGCCGTTTTGTGTGCATTCACAACATTTCACCTATCGCAGTTTAATACTCGCAATAAAACAACACTATCTCGTTAGATGACGTCGTTTTTGGTAGTTTCACGACGCTACCTAGCTTAAACTAACCTAACCTAACCTAACCTTCGCACTTCTATCGTTAGAAAACGTTTTACTCGCAACTTTACAATGTTTTCTACTAGATTACGACGGTTTCATGCGCTTTCACATTAGATATCGTAGTTCCCGACTTGTAATGTTGAAAAACACTACATCTCACTTAATGACATTGTTTAATGCGGTTTTACGACGGTTGATATGTCAACCTAACCTAACATTCGCACTTGTATCTAAAGACGCTCAATTACACTGTTTCGTTCACAATTACGATATTTGCTTGACCTCACAGTTTCTCACCAACTTATTACAGTACAGAACGCTGAATCTCGCTAAATGACATCGTTCTTTAAGGTTTCACGATACTTGCATGCGCTTTACCGAGAATGTCACAACATAGCAGTTTCGCACTTGTAACGGTACAACACGCAGTATTTGGCTTGTTCATGCCGTTTTGTGTGCTTTCACATTTTACCTATCGCAGTTTCGTACTCGCAATAAAACAACACTATCTCGTTAGATGACGTCGTTTTTGGTGGTTTCACGACGCTACCTAGCTTAAACTAACATAACTCAACCTAACATAACCTTCGCACTTCTATCGTTAGAAAACGTTTTACTCGCTACTTTACATTGCTTTCTACAACATTACGACGGTTTCAAGCGCTTTCACATTAGATATCGCAGTTCCCGACTTGTAATGGTGAAAACACTGCATCTCACTAAGTGACATTGTTTAATGCGGTTTTAGGACGGTTGATATGTCAACCTAACCTAACATTCGCACTTGTATCTAAAGACGCTCAATTACACTGTTTCGTTCACAATTACGATATTTGCTTGACCTCACAGTTTCTCACCAATTTATTACAGTACAGAACGCTGTATCTCGCTAAATGACATCGTTCTTTAAGGTCTCACGATGCTTGCATGCGCTTTAACGAGAATATCACATTATAGCAGTTTCGCACTTGTAACGGTACAACACGCAGTATCTGGCTTGTTCAAGCCGTTTTGTGTACTTTCACAACATTTCACCTATTGCAGTTTCGTACATGCAATAAAACAACACTATCTCGTTAGATGACGTCCTTTTTGGTGGTCTCACGACGCTACATAGCTTAAACTAACATAACTCAAGCTAACCTTCGCACTTCTATCTTTAGAAAACGTTTTACTCGCAATTTTACAATGTTTTCTACAAGATTACGACGGTTTCATGCGCTTTCACATTAGATATCGTAGTTCCCGACTTGTAATGTTGAAAAGCACTACATCTCACTAAGTGACATTGTTTAATGCGGTTTTACGACGGTTGATATCTCAACCTAACCTAACATTCGCACTTGTATCTAAATACGCTCAATTACACTGTTTCGTTCACAATTACGATATTTGCTTGACTTCACAGTTTCTCACCAACTTATTACAGTACAGAACGCTGTATCTCGCTAAATGACATCGTTCTTTAAGGTTTCACGATACTTGCATGCGCTTTAACGAGAATATCACAATAAAGCAGTTTCGCACTTGTAACGGCACAAGACGCAGTATCTGGCTAGTTCATGCCATTTTGTGTGCTTTCCCAATATTTCAACTATCGCAGTTTCGTACTCGCAATAAAACAACACTATCTCGTTAGATGACATCGTTTTTGGTGGTTTCACGACGCTACCTAGCTCAAACTAACCGAACCTTCGCACTTCTATCGTTAGAAAACGTTTTATTCGCTACTTTACAATGTTTTCTACAAGATTACGACGGTTTCATGCGCTTTCACATCAGATATCGCAGTTCCCGACTTGTAATGGTGGAAAACACAGCATCTCACTAAGTGACATTGTTTAATGCGGTTTTAGCGCGGTTCATATCTTAACCTAACCTAACCTTACCTAACCCAACCTAACCTAACCTAACCTAACCAAACCTTACCTAACATACCCTAACCTAACCTAACCTAACCTAACGTAACCTAACCTAACCTAACCTAACCTAACCAAACCTAACCTAACCTAACAACGTTTGCAAGCGCTTTCACATTAGATATCGCAGTTCCCGACTTGTAATGGTGAAAAACACTGCATCTCCCTAAGTGACATCGTTTAATGCGGTTTTACGACGGTTCATATCTTAACCTAACCTAACACTCGCACTTGTATTAAAAAACGCTCTATTACACTGTTTCGTTCACAATTAGGATATTTGCATAACCTCACAGTTTTTCACCAACTTATTGCAGTACAGAACGCTGTATCTCGCTAAATGACATCGTTCTTTAAGGTTTCACGATGCTTGCATGCGCTTTAACGAGAATATCACAGCATAGCAGTTTCGCACTTGTAACGGTACAACACGCAGTATTTGGCTTGTTCATGCCGTTTTGTGTGCTTTCACAATATTTCACCTATCGCAGTTTCGTACTCGCAATAAAACAACACTATCTCGTTAGATGACGTTGTTTTTGGTAGTTTCACGACGCTACCTAGCTTAAACTAACATAACTCAACCTAACATGACCTTCGCACTTCTATCGTTAGAAAACGTTTTACTCGCTACTTTACATTGCTTTCTACAACATTACGACGGTTTCAAGCGCTTTCACATTAGATATCACAGTTCCCAACTTGTAAAGGTGAAAAATACTGCATCTCACTAAGTGACATTGTTTAATGCGGTTTTACGACGGTTCATACCTTAACCTAACCTAACCTAACCTAACCTGACCTTACCTAACCTAACCTAACCTAACCCAACCCAACTTAACCTAACCTAACCTAACCTAAACTAACCTAACCCAACCTAACCTAACCAAACCTAACCTAACACAACCTAACCCAACCCAACCCAACCTAACCTAACCTAAGCTAACCTAACCTAACCTAACCAAACCTAACCTAACCTAACTTAACCTAACCTAACGTAACCTAACCTAACCTATTCTAACGTAACCTAACCTTACCTGACCTAACCTAACCTAACGTAACCTAACCTAACCTAACATAACCTAACGTAACCTAACCTAACCTAACCTAACGTAACCTAACCTAACCTAACCCAACCTAACCCAACCCAACCCAACCCAACAACACCCAACCCAACCTAACCTAACCTAACCTAACCTTACCTAACCTAACCAAATTATCCTTACCTAACCTAACCTAACCTAACGTAACCTAACCTAACCTAACCTAACCTAACGTAACCTAACCTAACGTAACCTAACCTAACCTAACCTAACCCAACCTAACCTAACCTAACCTAACCTAACCCAACTCAACCCAACCTAACCTAATCTAACCTAACCTAACCTAACCTAACCAAACCTAACCTAACCTAACCTAACCTAACCTAACGACGGTTGCAAGCGCTTTCACAATAAATATCGCAGTTCCCCACTTTTAATGGTAAAAAACACTGCATCTCAGTAATTGACATTGTTTAACGCGGTTTTACGACGGTTCATATATTAACCTAACCTAACATTCGCACTTGTATCTAAAAACGCTCTATTACACTGTTTTGTTCACAATTACGATATTTGCATAACCTCACAGTTTTTCACCAACTTATTGCAGTACAGAACGCTGTATCTCGCTAAATGACATTGTTCTTTAAGGTTTCACGATGCTTGCATGCGCTTCAACGAGAATATCACAATATAGCAGTTTCGCACTTGTAACGGTAGAACACGCAGTATTTGGCTTGTTCATGCCGTTTTGTGTGCATTCACAACATTTCACCTATCGCAGTTTAATACTCGCAATAAAACAACACTATCTCGTTAGATGACGTCGTTTTTGGTAGTTTCACGACGCTACCTAGCTTAAACTAACCTAACCTAACCTAACCTTCGCACTTCTATCGTTAGAAAACGTTTTACTCGCAACTTTACAATGTTTTCTACTAGATTACGACGGTTTCATGCGCTTTCATATTAGATATCGTAGTTCCCGACTTGTAATGTTGAAAAACACTACATCTCACTAAGTGACATTGTTTAATGCGGTTTTACGACGGTTGATATGTCAACCTAACCTAACATTCGCACTTGTATCTAAAGATGCTCAATTACACTGTTTCGTTCACAATTACGATATTTGCTTGACCTCACAGTTTCTCACCAACCTATTACAGTACAGAACGCTGAATCTCGCTAAATGACATCGTTCTTTAAGGTTTCACGATACTTGCATGCGCTTTACCGAGAATGTCACAACATAGCAGTTTCGCACTTGTAACGGTACAACACGCAGTATTTGGCTTGTTCATGCCGTTTTGTGTGCTTTCACATTTTACCTATCGCAGTTTCGTACTCGCATTAAAACAACACTATCTCGTTAGATGACGTCGTTTTTGGTGGTTTCACGACGCTACCTAGCTTAAACTAACATAACTCAACCTAACATAACCTTAGCACTTCTATCGTTAGAAAACGTTTTACTCGCTACTTTACATTGCTTTCTACAACATTACGACGGTTTCAAGCGCTTTCACATTAGATATCGCAGTTCCCAACTTGTAAAGGTGAAAAACACTGCATCTCACTAAGTGACATTGTTTAATGCGGTTTTAGCGCGGTTCATATCTTAACCTAACCTAACCTAACCTAACCTAACCTAACGACGTTTGCAAGCGCTTTCACATTAGATATCGCAGTTCCCGACTTGTAATGGTGAAAACACTGCATCTCCCTAAGTGACATCGTTTAATGCGGTTTTACGACGGTTCATATCTTAACCTAACCTAACATTCGCACTTGTATTAAAAAACGCTCTATTACACTGTTTCGTTCACAATTAGGATATTTGCATAACCTCACAGTTTTTCACCAACTTATTGCAGTACAGAACGCTGTATCTCGCTAAATGACATCGTTCTTTAAGGTTTCACGATGCTTGCATGCGCTTTAACGAGAATATCACAGCATAGCAGTTTCGCACTTGTAACGGTACAACACGCAGTATTTGGCTTGTTCATGCCGTTTTGTGTGCTTTCACAACATTTCACCTATCGCAGTTTTGTACTCGCAATAAAACAACACTATCTCGTTAGATGACGTTGTTTTTGGTAGTTTCACGACGCTACCTAGCTTAAACTAACATAACTCAACCTAACATGACCTTCGCACTTCTATCGTTAGAAAACGTTTTACTCGCTACTTTACATTGCTTTCTACAACATTACGACGGTTTCAAGCGCTTTCACATTAGATATCACAGTTCCCAACTTGTAAAGGTGAAAAATACTGCATCTCACTAAGTGACATTGTTTAATGCGGTTTTACGACGGTTCATACCTTAACCTAACCTAACCTAACCTAACCTGACCTTACCTAACCTAACCTAACCTAACCCAACCCAACTTAACCTAACCTAACCTAAATTAACCTAAACTAACCTAACCCAACCTAACCTAACCTAACCTAACCTAACCCAACCTAACCCAACCCAACCCAACCTAACCTAACCTAAGCTAACCTAACCTAACCTAACCAAACCTAACCTAACCTAACTTAACCTAACCTAACGTAACCTAACCTAACCTATTCTAACGTAACCTAACCTTACCTGACCTAACCTAACCTAACGTAACCTAACCTAACCTAACATAACCTAAAGTAACCTAACCTAACCTAACCTAACGTAACCTAAGCTAACCTAACCCAACCTAACCCAACCCAACCCAACCCAACAACACCCAACCCAACCTAACCTAACCTAACCTAACCTTACCTAACCTAACCAAATTATCCTTACCTATCCTAACCTAACCTAACGTAACCTAACCTAACCTAACCTAACGTAACCTAACCTAACGTAACCTAACCTAACCTAACCTAACCCAACCTCACCTAACCTAACCTAACCTAACCCAACTCAACCCAACCTAACCTAATCTAACCTAACCTAACCTAACCTAACCAAACCTAACCTAACCTAACCTAACCTAACCTAACGACGGTTGCAAGCGCTTTCACATTAAATATCGCAGTTCCCCACTTTTAATGGTGAAAAACACTGCATCTCAGTAATTGACATTGTTTAATGCGGTTTTACGACGGTTCATATATTAACCTAACCTAACATTCGCACTTGTTCCTAAAAACGCTCTATTACACTGTTTTGTTCACAATTACGATATTTGCATAACCTCATAGTTTTTTACCAACTTATAGCAGTACAGAACGCTGTATCTCGCTAAATGACATTGTTCTTTAAGGTTTCACGATGCTTGCATGCGCTTTAACGAGAATATCACAATATAGCAGTTTCGCACTTGTAACGGTAGAACACGCAGTATTTGGCTTGTTCATGCCGTTTTGTGTGCTTTCACAACATTTCACCTATCCCAGTTTAATACTCGCTATAAAACGACACTATCTCGTTAGATGACGTCGTTTTTGGTAGTTTCACGACGCTACCTAGCTTAAACTAACCTAACCTAACCTAACCTTCGCACTTCTATCGTTAGAAAACGTTTTACTCGCAACTTTACAATGTTTTCTACTAGATTACGACGGTTTCATGCGCTTTCATATTAGATATCGTAGTTCCCGACTTGTAATGTTGAAAAACACTACATCTCACTAAGTGACATTGTTTAATGCGGTTTTACGACGGTTGATATGTCAACCTAACCTAACATTCGCACTTGTATCTAAAGATGCTCAATTACACTGTTTCGTTCACAATTACGATATTTGCTTGACCTCACAGTTTCTCACCAACCTATTACAGTACAGAACGCTGAATCTCGCTAAATGACATCGTTCTTTAAGGTTTCACGATACTTGCATGCGCTTTACCGAGAATGTCACAACATAGCAGTTTCGCACTTGTAACGGTACAACACGCAGTATTTGGCTTGTTCATGCCGTTTTGTGTGCTTTCACATTTTACCTATCGCAGTTTCGTACTCGCATTAAAACAACACTATCTCGTTAGATGACGTCGTTTTTGGTGGTTTCACGACGCTACCTAGCTTAAACTAACATAACTCAACCTAACATAACCTTCGCACTTCTATCGTTAGAAAACGTTTTACTCGCTACTTTACATTGCTTTCTACAACATTACGACGGTTTCAAGCGCTTTCACATTAGATATCGCAGTTCCCAACTTGTAAAGGTGAAAAACACTGCATCTCACTAAGTGACATTGTTTAATGCGGTTTTAGCGCGGTTCATATCTTAACCTAACCTAACCTAACCTAACCTAACCTAACGACGTTTGCAAGCGCTTTCACATTAGATATCGCAGTTCCCGACTTGTAATGGTGAAAACACTGCATCTCCCTAAGTGACATCGTTTAATGCGGTTTTACGACGGTTCATATCTTAACCTAACCTAACATTCGCACTTGTATTAAAAAACGCTCTATTACACTGTTTCGTTCACGATTAGGATATTTGCATAACCTCACAGTTTTTCACCAACTTATTGCAGTACAGAACGCTGTATCTCGCTAAATGACATCGTTCTTTAAGGTTTCACGATGCTTGCATGCGCTTTAACGAGAATATCACAGCATAGCAGTTTCGCACTTGTAACGGTACAACACGCAGTATTTGGCTTGTTCATGCCGTTTTGTGTGCTTTCACAACATTTCACCTATCGCAGTTTTGTACTCGCAATAAAACAACACTATCTCGTTAGATGACGTTGTTTTTGGTAGTTTCACGACGCTACCTAGCTTAAACTAACATAACTCAACCTAACATGACCTTCGCACTTCTATCGTTAGAAAACGTTTTACTCGCTACTTTACATTGCTTTCTACAACATTACGACGGTTTCAAGCGCTTTCACATTAGATATCACAGTTCCCAACTTGTAAAGGTGAAAAATACTGCATCTCACTAAGTGACATTGTTTAATGCGGTTTTACGACGGTTCATACCTTAACCTAACCTAACCTAACCTAACCTGACCTTACCTAACCTAACCTAACCTAACCCAACCCAACTTAACCTAACCTAACCTAACCTAACCTAACCTAAACTAACCTAACCCAACCTAACCTAACCTAACCTAACCTAACCCAACCTAACCCAACCCAACCCAACCTAACCTAACCTAAGCTAACCTAACCTAACCTAACCAAACCTAACCTAACCTAACTTAACCTAACCTAACGTAACCTAACCTAACCTATTCTAACGTAACCTAACCTTACCTGACCTAACCTAACCTAACGTAACCTAACCTAACCTAACATAACCTAAAGTAACCTAACCTAACCTAACCTAACGTAACCTAACCTAACCTAACCCAACCTAACCCAACCTAACCCAACCCAACAACACCCAACCCAACCTAACCTAACCTAACCTAACCTTACCTAACCTAACCAAATTATCCTTACCTATCCTAACCTAACCTAACGTAACCTAACCTAACCTAACCTAACGTAACCTAACCTAACGTAACCTAACCTAACCCAACCTCACCTAACCTAACCTAACCTAACCCAACTCAACCCAACCTAACCTAATCTAACCTAACCTAACCTAACCTAACCAAACCTAACCTAACCTAACCTAACCTAACCTAACGACGGTTGCAAGCGCTTTCACATTAAATATCGCAGTTCCCCACTTTTAATGGTGAAAACCACTGCATCTCAGTAATTGACATTGTTTAATGCGGTTTTACGACGGTTCATATATTAACCTAACCTAACATTCGCACTTGTATCTAAAAACGCTCTATTACACTGTTTTGTTCACAATTACGATATTTGCATAACCTCATAGTTTTTCACCAACTTATAGCAGTACAGAACGCTGTATCTCGCTAAATGACATTGTTCTTTAAGGTTTCACGATGCTTGCATGCGCTTTAACGAGAATATCACAATATAGCAGTTTCGCACTTGTAACGGTAGAACACGCAGTATTTGGCTTGTTCATGCCGTTTTGTGTGCTTTCACAACATTTCACCTATCCCAGTTTAATACTCGCTATAAAACGACACTATCTCGTTAGATGACGTCGTTTTTGGTAGTTTCACGACGCTACCTAGCTTAAACTAACCTAACCTAACCTAACCTTCGCACTTATATCGTTAGAAAACGTTTTACTTGCCACTTTACAATGTTTTCTACAAGATTACGACGGTTTCATGCGCTTTCACATTAGATATCGTAGTTCCCGACTTGTAATGTTGAAAAACACTACATCTCACTAAGTGACATCGTTTAATGCGGTTTTACGACGGTTCATATCTTAACCTAACCTAACATTCGCACTTGTATTAAAAAACGCTCTATTACACTGTTTCGTTCACAATTAGGATATTTGCATAACCTCACAGTTTTTCACCAACTTATTGCAGTACAGAACGCTGTATCTCGCTAAATGACATCGTTCTTTAAGGTTTCACGATGCTTGCATGCGCTTTAACGAGAATATCACAGCATAGCAGTTTCGCACTTGTAACGGTACAACACGCAGTATTTGGCTTGTTCATGCCGTTTTGTGTGCTTTCACAACATTTCACCTATCGCAGTTTTGTACTCGCAATAAAACAACACTATCTCGTTAGATGACGTTGTTTTTGGTAGTTTCACGACGCTACCTAGCTTAAACTAACATAACTCAACCTAACATGACCTTCGCACTTCTATCGTTAGAAAACGTTTTACTCGCTACTTTACATTGCTTTCTACAACATTACGACGGTTTCAAGCGCTTTCACATTAGATATCACAGTTCCCAACTTGTAAAGGTGAAAAATACTGCATCTCACTAAGTGACATTGTTTAATGCGGTTTTACGACGGTTCATACCTTAACCTAACCTAACCTAACCTAACCTGACCTTACCTAACCTAACCTAACCTAACCCAACCCAACTTAACCTAACCTAACCTAACCTAACCTAAACTAACCTAACCCAACCTAACCTAACCTAACCTAACCTAACCCAACCTAACCCAACCCAACCCAACCTAACCTAACCTAAGCTAACCTAACCTAACCTAACCAAACCTAACCTAACCTAACTTAACCTAACCTAACGTAACCTAACCTAACCTATTCTAACGTAACCTAACCTTACCTGACCTAACCTAACCTAACGTAACCTAACCTAACCTAACATAACCTAAAGTAACCTAACCTAACCTAACCTAACGTAACCTAACCTAACCTAACCCAACCTAACCCAACCCAACCCAACCCAACAACACCCAACCCAACCTAACCTAACCTAACCTAACCTTACCTAACCTAACCAAATTATCCTTACCTATCCTAACCTAACCTAACGTAACCTAACCTAACCTAACCTAACGTAACCTAACCTAACGTAACCTAACCTAACCTAACCTAACCCAACCTCACCTAACCTAACCTAACCTAACCCAACTCAACCCAACCTAACCTAATCTAACCTAACCTAACCTAACCTAACCAAACCTAACCTAACCTAACCTAACCTAACCTAACGACGGTTGCAAGCGCTTTCACATTAAATATCGCAGTTCCCCACTTTTAATGGTGAAAAACACTGCATCTCAGTAATTGACATTGTTTAATGCGGTTTTACGACGGTTCATATATTAACCTAACCTAACATTCGCACTTGTATCTAAAAACGCTCTATTACACTGTTTTGTTCACAATTACGATATTTGCATAACCTCATAGTTTTTCACCAACTTATAGCAGTACAGAACGCTGTATCTCGCTAAATGACATTGTTCTTTAAGGTTTCACGATGCTTGCATGCGCTTTAACGAGAATATCACAATATAGCAGTTTCGCACTTGTAACGGTAGAACACGCAGTATTTGGCTTGTTCATGCCGTTTTGTGTGCTTTCACAACATTTCACCTATCCCAGTTTAATACTCGCTATAAAACGACACTATCTCGTTAGATGACGTCGTTTTTGGTAGTTTCACGACGCTACCTAGCTTAAACTAACCTAACCTAACCTAACCTTCGCACTTATATCGTTAGAAAACGTTTTACTTGCCACTTTACAATGTTTTCTACAAGATTACGACGGTTTCATGCGCTTTCACATTAGATATCGTAGTTCCCGACTTGTAATGTTGAAAAACACTACATCTCACTAAGTGACATTGTTTAATGCGGTTTTACGACGGTTGATATGTCAACCTAACCTAACATTCGCACTTGTATCTAAAGACGCTCAATTACACTGTTTCGTTCACAATTACGATATTTGCTTGACCTCACAGTTTCTCACCAACTTATTACAGTACAGAACGCTGTATCTCGCTAAATGACATCGTTCTTTAAGGTTTCACGATACTTGCATGCGCTTTACCGAGAATGTCACAACATAGCACTTTCGCACTTGTAACGGTACAACACGCAGTATTTGGCTTGTTCATGCCGTTTTATGTGCTTTCACAACATTTTACCTATCGCAGTTTCGTACTCGCAATAAAACAACACTATCTCGTTAGATGACGTCGTTTTTGGTGGTTTCACGACGCTACTTAGCTTAAACTAACATAACTCAACCTAACATAACCTTCGCACTTCTATCGTTAGAAAACGTTTTACTCGCTACTTTACATATCTTTCTACATTATTACGACGGTTTCAAGCGCTTTCACATTAGATATCGCAGTTCCCAACTTGTAAAGGTGAAAAACACTGCATCTCACTAAGTGACATTGTTTATTGCGGTTTTACGACGGTTCATACCTTAACCTAACGTAACCTAACCTAACCTAACCCAACCTAACCTAACATAACCTAACCTAACCTAACCTAACCAAACCTAACCTAACGTAACCTAACCTAACCTAACCTAACCTAACCTAACGACGTTTGCAAGTGCTTTCACATTAGATATCGCAGTTCCCAACTTGTAATGGTGAAAAACACTGCATCTCACTAAGTGACATTGTTTAATGCGGTTTTACGACGGTTCATATCTTAACCTAACCTAACATTCGTACTTGTATTGAAAAACGCTCTATTACACTGTTTCGTTCACAATTACGATATTTGCATAACCTCACAGTTTTTCACCAACTTATTGCAGTACAGAACGCTGTATCTCGCTAAATGACATTGTTCTTTAAGGTTTCACGATGCTTGCATGCGCTTTAACGAGAATATCACAATATAGCAGTTTCGCACTTGTAACGGTAGAACACGCAGTATTTGGCTTGTTAATGCCGTTTTGTGTGCATTCACAACATTTCACCTATCGCAGTTTAATACTCGCAATAAAACAACACTATCTCGTTAGATGACGTCGTTTTTGGTAGTTTCACGACGCTACCTAGCTTAAACTAGTGGGTGTGTCAGCTGGCCAACGGTCAACATGGCAACTAATCCGTTCCTGTTCTACATGCAGATTCTACTTTTTGCTGGGGTGACCAAAGCCAGCGCATCTCAAGCAACAACGAACATTACCGATGAAACCACGGCGGCATGCTGCGACAGCGTATGGTTTTCGCTAAACTACACTGAAGATGGGATCAAGTCACGTGCAGCGCGGTCTACGTCACCGGACCCGGCTTTAAATGTACCTCGTCGCACGGCTTCCTTCAGTGGGTGTGTCAGCTGGCCAACGGTCAACATGGCAACTAATCCGTTCCTGTTCTACATGCAGATTCTACTTTTTGCTGGGGTGACCAAAGCCAGCGCATCTCAAGCAACAACGAACATTACCGATGAAACCACGGCGGCATGCTGCGACAGCGTATGGTTTTCGCTAAACTACACTGAAGATGGGATCAAGTCACGTGCAGCGCGGTCTACGTCACCGGACCCGGCTTTAAATGTACCTCGTCGCACGGCTTCCTTCAGTGGGTGTGTCAGCTGGCCAACGGTCAACATGGCAACTAATCCGTTCCTGTTCTACATGCAGGTCTGTAACACTGCGTCTTCCTGTAAATCCAGTAACCGCTGTTTTATCCAGCTGACATGCCCAGAGTGTTTCAGTGCTATAGCTATGTTTGTGCAGGATTTCGCATGTGCTTTGTTGATTCTTTGCGGTGATATAGAATCAAACCCAGGTCCTACCACCGAAGAATTGCTCACTGAGATTCTAGCGGGGCAAAAGGTGATACAGAAAAGGCTCGATGAAATTGAACAGAAATTTAAGGTTGTCGACTCGACAGCCTCTCTTATTA
Organism: Rhipicephalus microplus; assembly: GCF_043290135.1. Lineage (NCBI taxonomy): Eukaryota > Metazoa > Arthropoda > Arachnida > Ixodida > Ixodidae > Rhipicephalus > Rhipicephalus microplus. The sequence goes on along the minus strand of NW_027464658.1, from coordinate 999,855 downwards.
AAGAGGTCTCCTCAGTCACCCACCTTCTGGACAAGAAAGTGAAGGACATGGAAAAAAAGTTAGTCGACCTTGAGGACCGCGGGAGAAGAAACAACCTTTTGGTGTTCGGCGTTCCAGAAAAACAGAATGAAACACAAGCAGACCTTGAGCAAAGCGTTGTGAAAGGTATTTTCGAAGAGGTACTAGGCACAAAAATAACGTCTATCGAAAGGATTCATAGGATAGGCCGTAGTCATAGTCGCAAACCTCGGCCTGTAATCCTAAAGTTATTTGACTACCGCGAAAAGATTAATGTTTTGAAAAACGGCTATAAGTTAAAAGGACAGCGAACTTCTATAGCAGAGGATTTTTCCGCGTGCACTAGACAGAAACGAAGAAACCTGTGGGAGAGCACAACTGACATCAGAAAGTCTGGTAAAAAAGTTAAGCTGATTCACGATAAAATTAAAATTGAAAACAATCTTTTTGAATGGGATGACAGCCAAAAAATGAGAGTTCTTGTTCAGCGCAAGAATACTAGAAACGAACAGTGACCAGCGGTCGTTAATAAACCATTCCTTTGCCTCCAGTTTAATGCTCGCAGTATTGTGAATAAAGTTGACGTGCTGGAAAGTGTTATTCTCTCGTATAAACCTCAGGTAGTCGTAATTACGGAAACTTGGTTGCACAATGACATATCCGATTCTGAAATCGTCCCGCCAGGCTACGCTATCCTTCGTAATGATAGAAGCTCCCGAGGGGGAGGAGTTGCCATTCTTTACCAAGATACGTTACATATAAACAGACTTTCCCCTATAGCTGGTGTTGAATGTGTCATCGCTAAAATATGCCTGAATGAATGCAGCTTAGTAGTAGGTGGATTTTACCGCCCCCCAAATGACAACAGTACATTCTTCGAGAAACTAAACCAATTCTTATGTGACAACGTCGTCCACATCAATAATTTTTTGATAGCTGGTGACTTCAATCTGCCATCCATTGATTGGAGTAACGAAATTCCGGAGCCTCTTAGCACTGTTGCAGAACAGTTAACTGATCTAGTTTTCTTTCATAACCTTTCTCAGTTAGTCAAAGAGCCAACTCGCATCAGCAACTCAGCGAATTCTATCCTAGACCTTTTTCTCGTTAGCAGAAACCTGCTTAGTAAAGAACCCGTAGTTGCCGTTCTCGATGAAATATCGGATCATAAGTTGATTACATTGACACTGAATCTTGGCCATGTGCCTAAAAAGAAAAACGAAGTGCGTGTTGTCCCGGTTTTCGCACGTGCAAATGACGTGGGCATTTTGGATGCAATGGATGAATCGTTCTCAAATTTTCTTTCTTTCTATCAATCAAGTGATTGCAGTATCGATGAGTTATGGCTATTTTTCAAAAATCTCGTTCTTAAGTGTATCAAAGATTTTGTCCCTATGAAAAGTAAAAGCATAAAAAAATTTTCAAAACCATGGCTTACTAAGGAAGTTGTTCGCCTTGAGCGCAAAGCGAAAAGGATAAGAAAAACGTGCCGGCAACGCCCCTCTCCTGCGAATGTATCGAAACTGTGTGCCATACGCTTGGCTCTTAGGGACAGTATCGCTGAAGCTAAAAATTACTACTTCAACGTGACATTAAAAAACTTTCTCTACACGGCTCCGGCTAAATTCTGGAGACATTTTTCCTCAAAGCAAAAATCGCAGTTAAACCTTACTGTGAACGGTGGCAACGTGTCGGATAAACTACAATTAGCATCGACTTTTAACCGCTTTTTCTGCTCCGTATTTGTACAGGATGATGCTAGTGACCCATCTTTCATTCCTGCAAAAGATGCTCCGTCTATAAGTGATATTTTTGTGTCCGAAGAAGGTGTGCTGTCACTGTTGTTAAAATTGGACACAAAGAAAACTCCTGGAATTGACGGCATACCCAACACCTTTTTAGTCAGGTACGCTGAATGGTGCTCCAAGTACTTATGTTTAATATTTAAAAAATCGCTCTCAGAAGCTCAACTACCAACAGAATGGAAGTACAGTAAAATTATTCCGATACCGAAAGGTGGGGACTCGCGCCAAGTAACTTGTTACAGGCCAATCTCCCTACTGTGCTCCTGCTCAAAGACGCTAGAGCACATAATTTTCGCGCACATATCGTCGTTTCTGGAAAAGAACAACCTTATTGATAATAGGCAACATGGTTTTCGCAAAGGTAAATCTACAGTGACGGCACTCCTTGAAACCGTGCATGATTTTGCTGCTGCTATTGATGCTCAATCTCAAATAGACGTGATTTTTTTGGATTTCCAAAAAGCTTTTGATTGTGTTTCGCATTCAAAACTAATAATAAAGGTTAGGGCAATTCTAAAGAATACTGCATTAGTATCGTGGATAGAGGCCTACTTGCGCCACAGACAGCAATGTGTTTCAATTGATAATGTTTGCTCAACTCCTGCAGCTGTCGGGTCGGGCGTTCCACAAGGGTCGGTGTTGGGGCCGTTATTCTTCCTAATATTTATAAATGACATAGTTGACCAGGTACCGGTCAAAATTAAACTATTCGCAGATGACTGCGTAATTTATCACAGAATTGACAACCTTCATGACCACGTCCAACTAAAAGAAGCTCTTCAGCACGTTGAGAAATGGTGTGAAACCTGGCAAATGAAAATTAACCCCCAAAAGACCGTTCTCATGAGGATAACTAGAAAGAATTCACCGCTACAGCTTAGCTACAGCTTAAATGGAAGCGTATTATCCAAAGTAAAATCTTTTAAATACCTAGGTGTCATACTCACATCGGATCTTCGGTGGAATGAGCACATTTCTTACATAAAGAAAAAAGCAGTAACTAAACTAGGATACTTAAGACGAACTTTGCGCCAAGCTCCTCAAGATATGAAGCTACTAGCCTATAAAACGTTTATCCGACCAATAATCGAATACGCATCGATAGTATGGGACCCTCACACGAAAAGGAACATTGTCCACTTGGAAAGTGTTCAAAGAAAATCGGTACGCTTTATTTTTAATATGTACAGCTGGCGGACATCGGCAAGTACGTTAGTGGAAAGGGCTGAATTGGAACCCCTGGAATTACGACGCCACACGGAAAGACTAGGGTACCTATACAAAATTTATCATAATAAAATAGGAATAGAAAGGGATCATTTCATTCAACCTGTAAGTAAGCGAATCACACGTTCTCATCACTCAAAAAAACTACGAGACTATAACTGCCGAACAGATGTATTTCACAACACATTTTTCCCACGAACAGTAAGGGAATGGAACGAGCTCCCAGCCGATGTCGTGGAACGCATGACCACAGCAGATTTCATTTCAACACTTCAGGCTCATTTGACGACTGTGTAAATGTACGAGTTTACTAATCTTCTTTGTATATGTTCACTTGTGTGTTCCTACTTTTATGTATCGTCACCTTATATGTAAGGAAATACATATATTCTTTTATTCCATGTATGTATTACTGGCATTTAGAATATAATGGTTACAGTGTAGTTACCTACTGTTGTGATGATCGATATAACTGATGATATTATTGCTGTAGAAGAGTACCTAGTGTGAAGCATGCCGTTATCGCTTTCTTTTGCGCAGTATGTATATATATCATCTTTGTATTTCCACTCCTGCTTACAGCCTTTATTAGGCTAGCAGTATTTTGCAAATAAATAAATAAATAAATAAATAAACTAACCTAACCTAACCTAACCTTCGCACTTCTATCGTTAGAAAACGTTTTACTCGCAACTTTACAATGTTTTCTACAAGATTACGACGGTTTCATGCGCTTTCACATTAGATATCGTAGTTCCCGACTTGTAATGTTGAAAAACACTACATCTCACTAAGTGACATTGTTTAATGCGGTTTTACGACGGTTGATATGTCAACCTAACCTAACATTCGCACTTGTATCTAAAGACGCTCAATTACACTGTTTCGTTCACAATTACGATATTTGCTTGACCTCACAGTTTCTCACCAACTTATTACAGTACAGAACGCTGTATCTCGCTAAATGACATCGTTCTTTAAGGTTTCACGATACTTGCATGCGCTTTACCGAGAATGTCTCAACATAGCAGTTTCGCACTTGTAACGGTACAACACGCGGTATTTGGCTTGTTCATGCCGTTTTGTGTACTTTCACAACATTTTACCTATCGCAGTTTCGTACTCGCAATAAAACAACACTATCTCGTTAGATGACGTTGTTTTTGGTAGTTTCACGACGCTACCTAGCTTAAACTAACATAACTCAACCTAACATGACCTTCGCACTTCTATCGTTAGAAAACGTTTTACTCGCTACTTTACATTGCTTTCTACAACATTACGACGGTTTCAAGCGCTTTCACATTAGATATCACAGTTCCCAACTTGTAAAGGTGAAAAATACTGCATCTCACTAAGTGACATTGTTTAATGCGGTTTTACGACGGTTCATACCTTAACCTAACCTAACCTAACCTAACCTGACCTTACCTAACCTAACCTAACCTAACCCAACCCAACTTAACCTAACCTAACCTAAATTAACCTAAACTAACCTAACCCAACCTAACCTAACCTAACCTAACCTAACCCAACCTAACCCAACCCAACCCAACCTAACCTAACCTAAGCTAACCTAACCTAACCTAACCAAACCTAACCTAACCTAACTTAACCTAACCTAACGTAACCTAACCTAACCTATTCTAACGTAACCTAACCTTACCTGACCTAACCTAACCTAACGTAACCTAACCTAACCTAACATAACCTAAAGTAACCTAACCTAACCTAACCTAACGTAACCTAACCTAACCTAACCCAACCTAACCCAACCCAACCCAACCCAACAACACCCAACCCAACCTAACCTAACCTAACCTAACCTTACCTAACCTAACCAAATTATCCTTACCTAACCTAACCTAACCTAACGTAACCTAACCTAACCTAACCTAACGTAACCTAACCTAACGTAACCTAACCTAACCTAACCTAACCCAACCTCACCTAACCTAACCTAACCTAACCCAACTCAACCCAACCTAACCTAATCTAACCTAACCTAACCTAACCTAACCAAACCTAACCTAACCTAACCTAACCTAACCTAACGACGGTTGCAAGCGCTTTCACATTAAATATCGCAGTTCCCCACTTTTAATGGTGAAAAACACTGCATCTCAGTAATTGACATTGTTTATTGCGGTTTTACGACGGTTCATATATTAACCTAACCTAACATTCGCACTTGTATCTAAAAACGATCTATTACACTGTTTTGTTCACAATTACGATATTTGCATAACCTCATAGTTTTTCACCAACTTATAGCAGTACAGAACGCTGTATCTCGCTAAATGACATTGTTCTTTAAGGTTTCACGATGCTTGCATGCGCTTTAACGAGAATATCACAATATAGCAGTTTCGCACTTGTAACGGTACAACACGCAGTATTTGGCTTGTTCATGCCGTTTTGTGTGCTTTCACAACATTTCACCTATCGCAGTTTCGTACTCGCAATAAAACAACACTATCTCGTTAAATGCCGTTGTTTTTGGTAGTTGCACGACGCTACCTAGCTTAAACTAACATAACTCAACCTAACATGACCTTCGCACTTCTATCGTTAGAAAACGTTTTACTCGCTACTTTACATTGCTTTCTACAACATTATGACGGTTTCAGGCGCTTTCACATTAGGTATCACAGTTCTCAACTTGTAAAGGTGAAAAACACTGCATCTCACTAAGTGACATTGTTTAATGCGGTTTTACGACGGTTCATACCTTAACCTAACGTAACCTAACCTAACCTAACCTTACCTCACCTAACCTAACCTAACCTAACCTAACCCAACCCAACCCAACCTAACCTAACCTAACCTAACCTAAACTAACCTAACCCAACCTAACCTAACCTAACCTAACCTAACCCAACCTAACCCAACCCAACCCAACATAACCTAACCTAAGCTAACCTAACCTAAGCTAACCAAACCTAACCTAACTTAACTTAACCTAACCTAACGTAACCTAACCTAACCTATTCTAACGTAACCTAACCTTACCTGACCTAACCTAACCTAACGTAACCTAACCTAACCTAACATACCCTAACGTAACCTAACCTAACCTTACCTAACCTAACGTAACCTAACCTAACCTAACCCAACCTAACCCAACCCAACCCAACTCAACAACACCCAACCCAACCTAACCTAACCTAACCTAACCTTACCTAACCTAACCAAATTATCCTTACCTAACCTAACCTAACCTAACGTGACCTAACCTAACCTAACCTAACGTAACCTAACCTAACCTAACGTAACCTAACCTAACCTAACCTAACCTAACCCAACCTAACCTAACCTAACCTAACCCAACTCAACCCAACCTAACCTAATCTAACCTAACCTAACCTAACCTAACCTAACCAAACCTAACCTAACCTAACCTAACCTAACGACGGTTGCAAGCGCTTTCACATTAAATATCGCAGTTCCCCACTTTTAATGGTGAAAAACACTGCATCTCAGTAATTGACATTGTTTAATGCGGTTTTACGACGGTTCATATCTTAACCTAACCTAACATTCGCACTTGTATCTAAAAACGCTCTATTACACTGTTTTGTTCACAATTACGATATTTGCATAACCTCACAGTTTTTCACCAACTTATTGCAGTACAGAACGCTGTATCTCGCTAAATGACATTGTTCTTTAAGGTTTCACGATGCTTGCATGCGCTTTAACGAGAATATCACAATATAGCAGTTTCGCACTTGTAACGGTAGAACACGCAGTATTTGGCTTGTTCATGCCGTTTTGTGTGCTTTCACAACATTTCACCTATCCCAGTTTAATTCTCGCTATAAAACAACACTATCTCGTTAGATGACGTCGTTTTTGGTAGTTTCACGACGCTACCTAGCTTAAACTAAGCTAACCTAACCTTCGCACTTCTATCGTTAGAAAACGTTTTACTCGCAACTTTACAATGTTTTCTACAAGATTACGACGGTTTCATAAGCTTTCACATTAGATATCGTAGTTCCCGACTTGTAATGTTGAAAAACACTACATCTCACTAAGTGACATTGTTTAATGCGGTTTTACGACGGTTGATATGTCAACCTAACCTAACATTCGCACTTGTATCTAAAGACGCTCAATTACACTGTTTCGTTCACAATTACGATATTTGCTTGACCTCACAGTTTCTCACCAACTTATTACAGTACAGAACGCTGTATCTCGCTAAATGACATCGTTCTTTAAGGTTTCACGATACTTGCATGCGCTTTACCGAGAATGTCACAACATAGCAGTTTCGCACTAGTAACGGTACAACACGCAGTATTTGGCTTGTTCATGCCGTTTTGTGTGCTTTCACAACATTTTACCTATCGCAGTTTCGTACTCGCAATAAAACAACATTATCTCGTTAGATGACGTCGTTTTTGGTGGTTTCACGACGCTACCTAGCTTAAACTAACATAACTAAACCTAACATAACCTTCGCACTTCTATCGTTAGAAAACCTTTTACTCGCTACTTTACATTGCTTTCTACAACATTACGACGGTTTCAAGCGCTTTCACATTAGATATCGCAGTTCCCAACTTGTAAAGGTGAAAAACACTGCATCTCGCTAAGTGACATTGTTTATTGCGGTTTTACGACGGTTCATACCTTAACCTAACCTAACATTCGTACTTGTATTGAAAAACGCTCTATTACACTGTTTCGTTCACAATTACGATATTTGCTTAACCTCACAGTTTTTCACCAACTTATTGCAGTACAGAACGCTGTATCTCGCTAAATGACATTGTTCTTTAAGGTCTCACGATGCTTGCATGCGCTTTAACGAGAATATCACAATATAGCAGTTTCGCACTTGTAACGGTAGAACACGCAGTATTTGGCTTGTTCATGCCGTTTTGTGTGCATTCACAACATTTCACCTATCGCAGTTTAATACTCGCAATAAAACAACACTATCTCGTTAGATGACGTCGTTTTTGGTAGTTTCACGACGCTACCTAGCTTAAACTAACCTAACCTAACCTAACCTTCGCACTTCTATCGTTAGAAAACGTTTTACTCGCAACTTTACAATGTTTTCTACAAGATTACGACGGTTTCATGCGCTTTCACATTAGATATCGTAGTTCCCGACTTGTAATGTTGAAAAACACTACATCTCACTAAGTGACATTGTTTAATGCGGTTTTACGACGGTTGATATGTCAACCTAACCTAACATTCGCACTTGTATCTAAAGACGCTCAATTACACTGTTTCGTTCACAATTACGATATTTGCTTGACCTCACACTTTCTCACCAACTTATTACAGTACAGAACGCTGTATCTCGCTAAATGACATCGTTCTTTAAGGTTTCACGATACTTGCATGCGCTTTACCGAGAATGTCACAACATAGCAGTTTCGCACTTGTAACGGTACAACACGCAGTATTTGGCTTGTTCATGCCGTTTTGTGTACTTTCACAACATTTTACCTATCGCAGTTTCGTACTCGCATTAAAACAACACTATCTCGTTGGATGACGTCGTTTTTGGTGGTTTCACGACGCTACCTAGCTTAAACTAACATAACTCAAACTAACCGAACCTTCGCACTTCTATCGTTAGAAAACGTTTTATTCGCTACTTTACAATGTTTTCTACAAGATTACGACGGTTTCATGCGCTTTCACATTAGATATCGCAGTTCCCGACTTGTAATGGTGAAAAACACAGCATCTCACTAAGTGACATTGTTTAATGCGGTTTTAGCGCGGTTCATATCTTAACCTAACCTAACCTTACCTAAACCCACCTAACCTAACCTAACCTAACCAAACCTTACCTAACATACCCTAACCTAACCTAACCTAACCTAACCAAACCTAACCTAACCTAACCTAACCTAACCTAACGACGTTTGCAAGCGCTTTCACATTAGATATCGCAGTTCCCGACTTGTAATGGTGAAAACACTGCATCTCACTAAGTGACATTGTTTAATGCGGTTTTACGACGGTTCATATCTTAACCTAACCTAACATTCGTACTTGTATTGAAAAACGCTCTATTACACTGTTTCGTTCACAATTACGATATTTGCATAACCTCACAGTTTTTCACCAACTTATTGCAGTACAGAACGCTGTATCTCGCTAAATGACATCGTTCTTTAAGGTTTCACGATGCTTGCATGCGCTTTAACGAGAATATCACAACATAGCAGTTTCGCACTTGTAACGGTACAACACGCAGTATTTGGCTTGTTCATGCCGTTTTGTGTGCTTTCACAACATTTCACCTATCGCAGTTTCGTACTCGCAATAAAACAACACTATCTCGTTAAATGACGTTGTTTTTGGTAGTTGCACGACGCTACCTAGCTTAAACTAACATAACTCAACCTAACATAACCTTCGCACTTCTATCGTTAGAAAACGTTTTACTCGCTACTTTACATTGCTTTCTACAACATTATGACGGTTTCAAGCGCTTTCACATTAGGTATCACAGTTCTCAACTTGTAAAGGTGAAAAACACTGCATCTCACTTAGTGACATTGTTTAATGCGGTTTTACGACGGTTCATACCTTAACCTAACGTAACCTAACCTAACCTAACCTTACCTAACCTAACCTAACCTAACCTAACCCAACCCAACCCAACCTAACCTAACCTAACCTAACCTAAACTAACCTAACCCAACCTAACCTAACCTAACCTAACCCAACCTAACCCAACCACACCCAACATAACCTAACCTAAGCTAACCTAACCTAAGCTAACCAAACCTAACCTAACCTAACTTAACCTAACCTAACGTAACCTAACCTAACCTAACCTATTCTAACGTAACCTAACCTTACCTGACCTAACCTAACCTAACGTAACCTAACCTAACCTAACATAACCTAACGTAACCTAACCTAACCTAACCTAACGTAACCTAACCTAACCTAACCCAACCTAACCCAACCCAACCCAACCCAACCTAACCTAACCTAACCTAACCTTACCTAACCTAACCAAATTATCCTTACCTAACCTAACGTAACCTAACGTAACCTAACCTAACCTAACCTAACGTAACCTAACCTAACCTAACGTAACCTAACCTAACCTAACCCAACCTAACCTAACCTAACCCAACTCAACCCAACCTAACCTAATCTAACCTAACCTAACCTAACCTAACCAAACCTAACCTAACCTAACCTAACCTAACGACGGTTGCAAGCGCTTTCACATTAAATATCGCAGTTCCCCACTTTTAATGGTGAAAAACACTGCATCTCAGTAATTGACATTGTTTAATGCGGTTTTACGACGGTTCATATCTTAACCTAACCTAACATTCGCACTTGTATCTAAAAACGCTCTATTACACTGTTTTGTTCACAATTACGATATTTGCATAACCTCACAGTTTTTCACCAACTTATTGCAGTACAGAACGCTGTATCTCGCTAAATGACATTGTTCTTTAAGGTTTCACGATGCTTGCATGCGCTTTAACGAGAATATCACAATATAGCAGTTTCGCACTTGTAACGGTAGAACACGCAGTATTTGGCTTGTTCATGCCGTTTTGTGTGCTTTCACAACATTTCACCTATCGCAGTTTAATACTCGCTGTAAAACAACACTATCTCGTTAGATGACGTCGTTTTTGGTAGTTTCACGACGCTACCTAGCTTAAACTAACCTAACCTAACCTAACCTTCGCACTTCTATTGTTAGAAAACGTTTTACTCGCCACTTTACAATGTTTTCTACAAGATTACGACGGTTTCATAAGCTTTCACATTAGATATCGTAGTTCCCGACTTGTAATGTTGAAAAACACTACATCTCACTAAGTGACATTGTTTAATGCGGTTTTACGACGGTTGATATGTCAACCTAACCTAACATTCGCACTTGTATCTAAAGACGCTCAATTACACTGTTTCGTTCACAATTACGATATTTGCTTGACCTCACAGTTTCTCACCAACTTATTACAGTACAGAACGCTGTATCTCGCTAAATGACATCGTTCTTTAAGGTTTCACGATACTTGCATGCGCTTTACCGAGAATGTCACAACATAGCAGTTTCGCACTTGTAACGGTACAACACGCAGTATTTGGCTTGTTCATGCCGTTTTGTGTGCTTTCACAACATTTTACCTATCGCAGTTTCGTACTCGCAATAAAACAACATTATCTCGTTAGATGACGTCGTTTTTGGTGGTTTCACGACGCTACCTAGCTTAAACTAACATAACTCAACCTAACATAACCTTCGCACTTCTATCGTTAGAAAACGTTTTACTCGCTACTTTACATTGCTTTCTACAACATTACGACGGTTTCAAGCGCTTTCACATTAGATATCGCAGTTCCCAACTTGTAAAGGTGAAAAACACTGCATCTCACTAAGTGACATTGTTTAATGCGGTTTTACGACGGTTCATATCTTAACCTAACCTAACATTCGTACTTGCATTGAAAAACGCTCTATTACACTGTTTCGTTCACAATTACGATATTTGCATAACCTCACAGTTTTTCACCAACTTATTGCAGTACAGAACGCTGTATCTCGCTAAATGACATCGTTCTTTAAGGTTTCACGATGCTTGCATGCGCTTTAACGAGAATATCACATTATAGCAGTTTCGCACTTGTAACGGTACAACACGCAGTATCTGGCTTGTTCAAGCCGTTTTGTGTACTTTCACAACATTTCACCTATTGCAGTTTCGTACATGCAATAAAACAACACTATCTCGTTAGATGACGTCCTTTTTGGTGGTCTCACGACGCTACATAGCTTAAACTAACATAACTCAAGCTAACCTTCGCACTTCTATCTTTAGAAAACGTTTTACTCGCAATTTTACAATGTTTTCTACAAGATTACGACGGTTTCATGCGCTTTCACATTAGATGTCGTAGTTCCCGACTTGTAATGTTGAAAAACACTACATCTCACTAAGTGACATTGTTTAATGCGGTTTTACGACGGTTGATATCTCAACCTAACCTAACATTCGCACGTGTATCTAAATACGCTCAATTTCACTGTTTCGTTCACAATTACGATATTTGCTTGACCTCACAGTTTCTCACCAACTTATTACAGTACAGAACGCTGTATCTCGCTAAATGATATCGTTCTTTAAGGTTTCACGATACCTGCATGCGCTTTAACGAGAATATCACAATAAAGCAGTTTCGCACTTGTAACGGCACAAGACGCAGTATCTGGCTAGTTCATGCCATTTTGTGTGCTTTCCCAATATTTCACCTATAGGAGTTTCGTACTCGCAATAAAACAACACTATCTCGTTAGATGACATCGTTTTTGGTAGTTTCACGACGCTACCTAGCTGAAACTGACCGAACCTTCGCACTTCTATCGTTAGAAAACGTTTTATTCGCTACTTTACAATGTTTTCTACAAGATTACGACGGTTTCATGCGCTTTCACATTAGATATCGCAGTTCCCGACTTGTAATGGTGGAAAACACAGCATCTCACTAAGTGACATTGTTTAATGCGGTTTCAGCGCGGTTCATATCTTAAACTAACCTAACCTTACCTAACCCAACCTAACCTAACCTAACCTAACCAAACCTTACCTAACATACCCTAACCTATCTAACCTAACCTAACCAAACCTAACCTAACCTAACCTAACGTAACCTAACCTAACCTAACCTAACCAAACCTAACCTAACCTAACGACGTTTGCAAGCGCTTTCACATTAGATATCGCAGTTCCCGACTTGTAATGGTGAAAAACACTGCATCTCACTAAGTGACATTGTTTAATGCGGTTTTACGACGGTTCATATCTTAACCTAACCTAACATTCGCACTTGTATTAAAAAACGCTCTATTACACTGTTTCGTTCACAATTAGGATATTTGCATAACCTCACAGTTTTTCACCAACTTATTGCAGTACAGAACGCTGTATCTCGCTAAATGACATCGTTCTTTAAGGTTTCACGATGCTTGCATGCGCTTTAACGAGAATATCACAACATAGCAGTTTCGCACTTGTAACGGTACAACACGCAGTATTTGGCTTGTTCATGCCGTTTTGTGTGCTTTCATAACATTTCACCTATCGCAGTTTCGTACTCGCAATAAAACAACACTATCTCGTTAAATGACGTTGTTTTTGGTAGTTGCACGACGCTACCTAGCTTAAACTAACATAACTCAACCTAACATAACCTTCGCACTTCTATCGTTAGAAAACGTTTTACTCGCTACTTTACATTCCTTTCTACAACATTATGACGGTTTCAAGCGCTTTCACATTAGGTATCACAGTTATCAACTTGTAAAGGTGAAAAACACTGCATCTCACTAAGTGACATTGTTTAATGCGGTTTTACGACGGTTCATACCTTAACCTAACGGAACCTAACCTAACCTAACCTTACCTAACCTAACCTAACCTAACCTAACCCAACCCAACCCAACCTAACCTAACCTAACCTAACCTAAACTAACCTAACCCGACCTAACCTAACCTAACCTAACCTAACCCAACCTAACCCAACCCAACCCAACATAGCGTAACCTAAGCTAACCTGACCTAAGCTAACCAAACCTAACCTAACGTAACCTAACCTAACCTAACCTATTCTAACGTAACCTAACCTTACCTGACCTAACCTAACCTAACGTAACCTAACCTAACCTAACATAACCTAACGTAACCTAACCTAACCTAACCTAACCTAACGTAACCTAACCTAACCTAACCCAACCTAACCCAACCCAACCCAACCCAACCCAACAACACCCAACCCAACCTAACCTAACCTAACCTAACCTTACCTAACCTAACCAAATTATCCTTACCTAACCTAACCTAACGTAACCTAACCTAACCTAACGTAACCTAACCTAACCTAACGTAACCTAACCTAACCTAACCCAACCTAACCTAACCTAACCTAACCTAACCCAACTCAACCCAACCTAACCTAATCTAACCTAACCTAACCTAACCTAACCTAACCAAACCTAACCTAACCTAACCTAACCTAACCTAACCTAACCTAACGACGGTTGCAAGCGCTTTCACATTAAATATCGCAGTTCCCCACTTTTAATGGTGAAAAACACTGCATCTCAGTAATTGACATTGTTTAATGCGGTTTTACGACGGTTCATATCTTAACCTAACCTAACATTCGCACTTGTATCTAAAAACGCTCTATTACACAGTTTTGTTCACAATTACGATATTTGCATAACCTCACAGTTTTTCACCAACTTATTGCAGTACAGAACGCTGTATCTCGCTAAATGACATTGTTCTTTAAGGTTTCACGATGCTTGCATGCGCTTTAACGAGAATTTCACAATATAGCAGTTTCGCACTTGTAATGGTAGAACACGCAGTATTTGGCTAGTTCATGCCGTTTTGTGTGCTTTCACAACATTTCACCTATCGCAGTTTCACCTATCACTCACTATAAAACAACACTATCTCGTTAGATGACGTCGTTTTTGGTAGTTTCACGACGCTACCTAGCTTAAACTAACCTAACCTAACCTAACCTTCGCACTTCTATTGTTAGAAAACGTTTTACTCGCCACTTTACAATGTTTTCTACAAGATTACGACGGTTTCATAAGCTTTCACATTAGATATCGTAGTTCCCGACTTGTAATGTTGAAAAACATTACATCTCACTAAGTGACATTGTTTAATGCGGTTTTACGACGGTTGATATGTCAACCTAACCTAACATTCGCACTTGTATCTAAAGACGCTCAATTACACTGTTTCGTTCACAATTACGATATTTGCTTGACCTCACAGTTTCTCACCAACTTATTACAGTACAGAACGCTGTATCTCGCTAAATGACATCGTTCTTTAAGGTTTCACGATACTTGCATACGCTTTACCGAGAATGTCACAACATAGCAGTTTCGCACTTGTAACGGTACAACACGCAGTATTTGGCTTGTTCATGCCGTTTTGTGTGCTTTCACAACATTTTACCTATCGCAGTTTCGTACTCGCAATAAAACAACATTATCTCGTTAGATGACGTCGTTTTTGGTGGTTTCACGACGCTACCTAGCTTAAACTAACATAACTCAACCTAACATAACCTTCGCACTTCTATCGTTAGAAAACGTTTTACTCGCTACTTTACATTGCTTTCTACAACATTACGACGGTTTCATGCGCTTTCACATTAGATATCGCAGTTCCCAACTTGTAAAGGTGAAAAACACTGCATCTCACTAAGTGACATTGTTTATTGCGGTTTTACGACGGTTCATACCTTAACCTAACCTAACATTCGTACTTGTATTGAAAAACGCTCTATTACACTGTTTCGTTCACAATTACGATATTTGCTTAACCTCACAGTTTTTCACCAACTTATTGCAGTACAGAACGCTGTATCTCGCTAAATGACATTGTTCTTTAAGGTTTCACGATGCTTGCATGCGCTTTAACGAGAATATCACAATATAGCAGTTTCGCACTTGTAACGGTAGAACACGCAGTATTTGTATTGTTCATGCCGTTTTGTGTGCATTCACAACATTTCACCTATCGCAGTTTAATACTCGCAATAAAACAACACTATCTCGTTAGATGACGTCGTTTTTGGTAGTTTCACGACGCTACCTAGCTTAAACTAACCTAACCTAACCTAACATTCGCACTTCTATCGTTAGAAAACGTTTTACTCGCAACTTTACAATGTTTTCTACAAGATTACGACGGTTTCATGCGCTTTCACATTAGATATCGTAGTTCCCGACTTGTAATGTTGAAAAACACTACATCTCACTAAGCGACATTGTTTAATGCGTTTTTACGACAGTTGATATGTCAACCTAACCTAACATTCGCACTTGTATCTAAAGACGCTCAATTACACTGTTTCGTTCACAATTACGATATTTGCTTGACCTCACAGTTTCTCACCAACTTATTACAGTACAGAACGCTGTATCTCGCTAAATGACATCGTTCTTTAAGGTTTCACGATACTTGCATGCGCTTTAACGAGAATATCACAATAAAGCAGCTTCGCACTTGTAACGGCACAAGACGCAGTATCTGGCTAGTTCATGCCATTTTGTGTGCTTTCCCAATATTTCACCTATCGCAGTTTCGTACTCGCAATAAAACAACACTATCTCGTTAGATGACATCGTTTTTGGTGGTTTCACGACGCTACCTAGCTCATACTAACCGAACCTTCGCACTTATATCGTTATAAAACGTTTTATTCGCTACTTTACAATGTTTTCTACAAGATTACGACGGTTTCATGCGCTTTCACATTAGATATCGCAGTTCCCGACTTGTAATGGTGAAAAGCACAGCATCTCACTAAGTGACATTGTTTAATGCGGTTTTAGCGTGGTTCATATCTTAACCTAACCTAACCTTACCTAAACCAACCTAACCTAACCTAACCTAACCAAACCTTACCTAACATACCCTAACCTAACCTAACCTAACCTAACCTAACCTAACCTAACCTAACCTAACCTAACCTAACGTAACCTAACCTAACCTAACCTAACCTAACCTAACCTAACCTAACGACGTTTGCAAGCGCTTTCACATTAGATATCGCAGTTCCCGACTTGTAATGGTGAAAAACACTGCATCTCACTAAGTGACATTGTTTAATGCGGTTTTACGACGGTTCATATCTTAACCTAACCTAACATTCGCACTTGTATTAAAAAACGCTCTATTACACTGTTTCGTTCACAATTAGGATATTTGCATAACCTCACAGTTTTTCACCAACTTATTGCAGTACAGAACGCTGTATCTCGCTAAATGACATCGTTCTTTAAGGTTTCACGATGCTTGCATGCGCTTTGACGAGAATATCACATTATAGCAGTTTCGCACTGTTAACGGTACAACACGCAGTATCTGGCTTGTTCAAGCCGTTTTGTGTACTTTCACAACATTTCACCTATTGCAGTTTCGTACATGCAATAAAACAACACTATCTCGTTAGATGACGTCCTTTTTGGTGGTCTCACGACGCTACCTAGCTTAAACTAACCTAACCTAACCTAACCTTCGCACTTCTATTGTTAGAAAACGTTTTACTCGCCACTTTACAATGTTTTCTACAAGATTACGACAGTTTCATAAGCTTTCACATTAGATATCGTAGTTCCCGACTTGTAATGTTGAAAAACACTACATCTCACTAAGTGACATTGTTTAATGCGGTTTTACGACGGTTGATATGTCAACCTAACCTAACATTCGCACTTGTATCTAAAGACGCTCAATTACACTGTTTCGATCACAATTACGATATTTGCTTGACCTCACAGTTTCTCACCAACTTATTACAGTACAGAACGCTGTATCTCGCTAAATGACATCGTTCTTTAAGGTTTCACGATACTTGCATGCGCTTTACCGAGAATGTCACAACATAGCAGTTTCGCACTTGTAACGGTACAACACGCAGTATTTGGCTTGTTCATGCCGTTTTGTGTGCTTTCACAACATTTTACCTATCGCAGTTTCGTACTCGCAATAAAACATTATCTCGTTAGATGACGTCGTTTTTGGTGGTTTCACGACGCTACCTAGCTTAAACTAACATAACTCAACCTAACATAACCTTCGCACTTCTATCGTTAGAAAACCTTTTACTCGCTACTTTACATTGCTTTCTACAACATTACGACGGTTTCAAGCGCTTTCACATTAGATATCGCAGTTCCCAACTTGTAAAGGTGAAAAACACTGCATCTCACTAAGTGACATTGTTTATTGCGGTTTTACGACGGTTCATACCTTAACCTAACCTAACATTCGTACTTGTATTGAAAAACGCTCTATTACACTGTTTCGTTCACAATTACGATATTTGCTTAACCTCACAGTTTTTCACCAACTTATTGCAGTACAGAACGCTGTATCTCGCTAAATGACATTGTTCTTTAAGGTTTCACGATGCTTGCATGCGCTTTAACGAGAATATCACAATATAGCAGTTTCGCACTTGTAACGGTAGAACACGCAGTATTTGGCTTTTTCATGCCGTTTTGTGTGCTTTCCCAATATTTCACCTATCGGAGTTTCATACTCGCAATAAAACAACACTATCTCGTTAGATGACATTGTTTTTGGTAGTTTCACGACGCTACCTAGCTGAAACTAACCGAACCTTCGCACTTCTATCGTTAGAAAACGTTTTATTCGCTACTTTACAATGTTTTCTACAAGATTACGACGGTTTCATGCGCTTTCGCATTAGATATCGCAGTTCCCGACTTGTAATGGTGGAAAACACAGCATCTCACTAAGTGACATTGTTTAATGCGGTTTTAGCACGGTTCTTAACCTAACCTAACCTTACCTAACCCAACCTAACCTAACCTAACCTAACCAAACCTTACCTAACATACCCTAACCTAACCTAACCTAACCTAACCAAACCTAACCTAACCTAACCTAACGTAACCTAACCTAACCTAACCTAACCCAACCTAACCCAACCCAACCCCACATAACCTAACCTAAGCTAACCTAACCTAACCAAACCTAACCTAACCTAACGACGTTTGCAAGCGCTTTCACATTAGATATCGCAGTTCCCGACTTGTAATGGTGAAAAACACTGCATCTCACTAAGTGACATTGTTTAATGCGGTTTTACGACGCTTCATATCTTAACCTAACCTAACATTCGCACTTGTATTAAAAAACGCTCTATTACACTGTTTCGTTCACAATTAGGATATTTGCATAACCTCACAGTTTTTCACCAACTTATTGCAGTACAGAACGCTGTATCTCGCTAAATGACATCGTTCTTTAAGGTTTCACGATGCTTGCATGCGCTTTAACGAGAATATCACAACATAGCAGTTTCGCACTTGTAACGGTACAACACGCAGTATTTGGCTTGTTCATGCCGTTTTGTGTGCTGTCACAACATTTCACCTATCGCAGTTTCGTACTCGCAATAAAACAACACTATCTCGTTAAATGACGTTGTTTTTGGTAGTTGCACGACGCTACCTAGCTTAAACTAACATAACTCAACCTAACATAACCTTCGCACTTCTATCGTTAGAAAACGTTTTACTCGCTACTTTACATTGCTTTCTACAACATTATGACGGTTTCAAGCGCTTTCACATTAGGTATCACAGTTCTCAACTTGTAAAGGTGAAAAACACTGCATCTCACTAAGTGACATTGTTTAATGCGGTTTTATGACGGTTCATACCTTAACCTAACCTAACATTCGTACTTGTATTGAAAAACGCTCTATTACACTGTTTCGTTCACAATTACGATATTTGCTTAACCTCACAGTTTTTCACCAACTTATTGCAGTACAGAACGCTGTATCTCGCTAAATGACATTGTACCTAACCTAACCTAACCTAACCTAACCCAACCCAACCCAACCTAACCTAACCTAACCTAACCTAACCTAACCCAACCTAACCTAACCTAACCTAACCTAACCCAACCTAACCCAACCCAACCCCACATAACCTAACCTAAGCTAACCTAACCTAAGCTAACCAAACCTAACCTAACCTAACTTAACCTAACCTAACGTCACCTAACCTAACCTAACCTATTCTAACGTAACCTAACCTTACCTGACCTAACCTAACCTAACGTAACCTAACCTAACCTAACATAACCTAACGTAACCTAACCTAACCTAACCTAACGTAACCTAACCTAACCTAACCCAACCTAACCCAACCCAACCCAACCCAACAACACCCAACCCAACCTAACCTAACCTAACCTAACCTTACCTAACCTAACCAAATTATCCTTACCTAACCTAACCTAACCTAACGTAACCTAACCTAACCTAACCTAACGTAACCTAACCTAACCTAACCTAACCTAACCCAACCTAACCTAACCTAACCTAACCCAACTAAACCCAACCTAACCTAATCTAACCTAACCTAACCTAACCTAACCTAACCTAACCAAACCTAACCTAACCTAACCTAACCTAACGACGGTTGCAAGCGCTTTCACATTAAATATCGCAGTTCCCCACTTTTAATGGTGAAAAACACTGCATCTCAGTAATTGACATTGTTTAATGCGGTTTTACGACGGTTCATATCTTAACCTAACCTAACATTCACACTTGTATCTAAAAACGCTCTATTACACTGTTTTGTTCACAATTACGATATTTGCATAACCTCACAGTTTTTCACCAACTTATTGCAGTACAGAACGCTGTATCTCGCTAAATGACATTGTTCTTTCAGGTTTCACGATGCTTGCATGCGCTTTAACGAGAATATCACAATATAGCAGTTTCGCACTTGTAACGGTAGAACACGCAGTATTTGGCTTGTTCATGCCGTTTTGTGTGCTTTCACAACATTTCACCTATCGCAGTTTAATTCTCGCTATAAAACAACACTATCTCGTTAGATGACGTCGTTTTTGGTAGTTTCACGACGCTACCTAGCTTAAACTCACCTAACCTAACCTAACCTTCGCACTTCTATGGTTAGAAAACGTTTTACTCGCAATTTTACAATGTTTTCTACAAGATTACGACGGTTTCATGCGCTTTCACATTAGATATCGTAGTTCCCGACTTGTAATGTTGAAAAACACTACATCTCACTAAGTGACATTGTTTAATGCGGTTTTACGACGGTTGATATCTCAACCTAACCTAACATTCGCACTTGTATCTAAATACGCTCAATTACACTGTTTCGTTCACAATTACGATATTTGCTTGACCTCACAGTTTTTCACCAACTTATTGCAGTACAGAACGCTGTATCTCGCTAAATGACATCGTTCTTTAAGGTTTCACGATACTTGCATGCGCTTTAACGAGAATATCACAATAAAGCAGTTTCGCACTTGTAACGGCACAAGACGCAGTATCTGGCTAGTTCATGCCATTTTGTGTGCTTTCCCAATATTTCAACTATCGCAGTTTCGTACTCGCAATAAAACAACACTATCTCGTTAGATGACATCGTTTTTGGTGGTTTCACGACGCTACCTAGCTCAAACTAACCGAACCTTCGCACTTCTATCGTTAGAAAACGTTTTATTCGCTACTTTACAATGTTTTCTACAAGATTACGACGGTTTCATGCGCTTTCACATCAGATATCGCAGTTCCCGACTTGTAATGTTGAAAAACACTACATCTCACTAAGTGACATTGTTTAATGCGGTTTTACGACGGTTGATATCTCAACCTAACCTAACATTCGCACTTGTATCTAAATACGCTCAATTACACTGTTTCGTTCACAATTACGATATTTGCTTGACCTCACAGTTTTTCACCAACTTATTGCAGTACAGAACGCTGTATCTCGCTAAATGACATCGTTCTTTAAGGTTTCACGATGCTTGCATGCGCTTTAACGAGAATATCACAACATAGCAGTTTCGCACTTGTAACGCTACAACACGCAGTATTTGGCTTGTTCATGCCGTTTTGTGTGCTTTCACAACATTTCACCTATCGCAGTTTCGTACTCGCAATAAAACAACACTATCTCGTTAGATGACGTTGTTTTTGGTAGTTTCACGACGCTACCTAGCTTAAACTAACATAACTCAACCTAACATAACCTTCGCACTTCTATCGTTAGAAAACGTTTTACTCGCTACTTTACATTGCTTTCTACAACATTATGACGGTTTCAAGCGCTTTCACATTAGATATCACAGTTCCCAACTTGTAAAGGTGAAAAATACTGCATCTCACTAAGTGACATTGTTTAATGCGGTTTTAGCGCGGTTCATATCTTAACCTAACCTAACCTTACCTAACCCAACCTAACCTAACCTAACCTAACCAAACCTTACCTAACATACCCTAACCTAACCTAACCTAACCTAACCTAACCTAACCTAACCTAACCTAACCTAACGTAACCTAACCTAACCTAACCAAACCTAACCTAACCTAACAACGTTTGCAAGCGCTTTCACATTAGATATCGCAGTTCCCGACTTGTAATGGTGAAAAACACTGCATCTCACTAAGTGACATTGTTTAATGCGGTTTTACGACGGTTCATACCTTAACCTAACCTAACCTAACCTAACCTGACCTTACCTAACCTAACCTAACCTAACCTAACCCAACCCAACTTAACCTAACCTAACCTAACCTAACCTAAACTAACCTAACAAACCTAACCTAACCTAACCTAACCTAACCCAACCTAACCCGACCCAACCCAACCTAACCTAACCTAAGCTAACCTAACCTAACCTAACCAAACCTAACCTAACCTAACTTAACCTAACCTAACGTAACCTAACCTAACCTATTCTAACGTAACCTAACCTTACCTGACCTAACCTAACCTAACGTAACCTAACCTAACCTAACATAACCTAACGTAACCTAACCTAACCTAACCTAACGTAACCTAACCTAACCTAACCCAACCTAACCCAACCCAACCCAACCCAACAACACCCAACCCAACCTAACCTAACCTAACCTAACCTTACCTAACCTAACCAAATTATCCTTACCTAACCTAACCTAACCTAACGTAACCTAACCTAACCTAACCTAACGTAACCTAACCTAACCTAACCTAACCTAACCTAACCCAACCTAACCTAACCTAACCTAACCTAACCCAACTCAACCCAACCTAACCTAATCTAACCTAACCTAACCTAACCTAACCTAACCAAACCTAACCTAACCTAACCTAACCTAACCTAACCTAACGACGGTTGCAAGCGCTTTCACATTAAATATCGCAGTTCCCCACTTTTAATGGTGAAAAACACTGCATCTCAGTAATTGACATTGTTTAATGCGGTTTTACGACGGTTCATATATTAACCTAACCTAACATTCGCACTTGTATCTAAAAACGCTCTATTACACTGTTTTGTTCACAATTACGATATTTGCATAACCTCACAGTTTTTCACCAACTTATAGCAGTACAGAACGCTGTATCTCGCTAAATGACATTGTTCTTTAAGGTTTCACGATGCTTGCATGCGCTTTAACGAGAATATCACAATATAGCAGTTTCGCACTTGTAACGGTAGAACACGCAGTATTTGGCTTGTTCATGCCGTTTTGTGTGCTTTCACAACATTTCACCTATCGCAGTTTAATACTCGCTATAAAACAACACTATCTCGTTAGATGACGTCGTTTTTGGTAGTTTCACGACGCTACCTAGCTTAAACTAACCTAACCTAACCAAACCTTCGCACTTCTATCGTTAGAAAACGTTTTACTCGCCACTTTACAATGTTTTCTACAAGATTACGACGGTTTCATGCGCTTTCACATTAGATATCGTAGTTCCCGACTTGTAATGTTGAAAAACACTACATCTCACTAAGTGACATTGTTTAATGCGGTTTTACGACGGTTGATATGTCAACCTAACCTAACATTCGCACTTGTATCTAAAGACGCTCAATTACACTGTTTCGTTCACAATTACGATATTTGCTTGACCTCACAGTTTCTCACCAACTTATTACAGTACAGAACGCTGTATCTCGCTAAATGACATCGTTCTTTAAGGTTTCACGATACTTGCATGCGCTTTACCGAGAATGTCACAACATAGCACTTTCGCCCTTGTAACGGTACAACACGCAGTATTTGGCTTGTTCATGCCGTTTTTTGTGCTTTCACAACATTTTACCTATCGCAGTTTCGTACTCGCAATAAAACAACACTATCTCGTTAGATGACGTCGTTTTTGGTGGTTTCACGACGCTACCTAGCTTAAACTAACATAACTCAACCTAACATAACCTTCGCACTTCTATCGTTAGAAAACGTTTTACTCGCTACTTTACATTGCTTTCTACAACATTACGACGGTTTCAAGCGCTTTCACATTAGATATCGCAGTTCCCAACTTGTAAAGGTGAAAAACACTGCATCTCACTAAGGGACATTGTTTATTGCGGTTTTACGACGGTTCATACCTTAACCTAACGTAACCTAACCTAACCTAACCCAACCTAACCTAACATAACCTAACCTAACCTAACCTAACCAAACCTAACCTAACGTAACCTAACCTAACCTAACCTAACCTAACAACGTTTGCAAGCGCTTTCACATTAGATATCGCAGTTCCCATTTTGTAATGGTGAAAAACACTGCATCTCACTTAATGACATTGTTTAATGCGGTTTTACAACGGTTCATATCTTAACCTAACGTAACATTCGTACTTGTATTGAAAAACGCTCCATTACACTGGTTCGTTCACAATTACGATATTTGCATAACCTCACAGTTTTTCACCAACTTATTGCAGTACAGAACGCTGTATCTCGCTAAATGACATTGTTCTTTAAGGTTTCACGATGCTTGCATGCGCTTCAACGAGAATATCACAATATAGCAGTTTCGCACTTGTAACGGTAGAACACCCAGTATTTGGCTTGTTCATGCCGTTTTGTGTGCATTCACAACATTTCACCTATCGCAGTTTAATACTCGCAATAAAACAACACTATCTCGTTAGATGACGTCGTTTTTGGTAGTTTCACGATGCTACCTAGCTTAAACTAACCTAACCTAACCTAACCTTCGCACTTCTATCGTTAGAAAACGTTTTACTCGCAATTTTACAATGTTTTCTACAAGATTACGACGGTTTCATGCGCTTTCACATTAGATATCGTAGTTCCCGACTTGTAATGTTTAAAAACACTACATCTCACTAAGTGACATTGTTTAATGCGGTTTTACGACGGTTGATATCTCAACCTAACCTAACATTCGCACTTGTATCTAAATACGCTCAATTACACTGTTTCGTTCACAATTACGATATTTGCTTGACCTCACAGTTTCTCACAAACTTATTACAGTACAGAACGCTGTATCTCGCTAAATGACATCGTTCTTTAAGGTTTCACGATACTTGCATGCGCTTTAACGAGAATATCACAATAAAGCAGTTTCGCACTTGTAACGGCACAAGACGCAGTATCTGGCTAGTTCATGCCATTTTGTGTGCTTTCCCAATATTTCAACTATCGCAGTTTCGTACTCGCAATAAAACAACACTATCTCGTTAGATGACATCGTTTTTGGTGGTTTCACGACGCTACCTAGCTCAAACTAACCGAACCTTCGCACTTCTATCGTTAGAAAACGTTTTATTCGCTACTTTACAATGTTTTCTACAAGATTACGACGGTTTCATGCGCTTTCACATCAGATATCGCAGTTCCCGACTTGTAATGTTGAAAAACACTACATCTCACTAAGTGACATTGTTTAATGCGGTTTTACGACGGTTGATATCTCAACCTAACCTAACATTCGCACTTGTATCTAAATACGCTCAATTACACTGTTTCGTTCACAATTACGATATTTGCTTGACCTCACAGTTTCTCACAAACTTATTACAGTACAGAACGCTGTATCTCGCTAAATGACATCGTTCTTTAAGGTTTCACGATGCTTGCATGCGCTTTAACGAGAATATCACAACATAGCAGTTTCGCACTTGTAACGCTACAACACGCAGTATTTGGCTTGTTCATGCCGTTTTGTGTGCTTTCACAACATTTCACCTATCGCAGTTTCGTACTCGCAATAAAACAACACTATCTCGTTAGATGACGTTGTTTTTGGTAGTTTCACGACGCTACCTAGCTTAAACTAACATAACTCAACCTAACATGACCTTCACACTTCTATCGTTAGAAAACGTTTTACTCGCTACTTTACATTGCTTTCTACAACATTACGACGGTTTCAAGCGCTTTCACATTAGATATCACAGTTCCCAACTTGTAAAGGTGAAAAATACTGCATCTCACTAAGTGACATTGTTTAATGCGGTTTTACGACGGTTCATACCTTAACCTAACCTAACCTAACCTAACCTGACCTTACCTAACCTAACCTAACCTAACCTAACCCAACCCAACTTAACCTAACCTAACCTAACCTAACCTAAACTAACCTAACAAACCTAACCTAACCTAACCTAACCTAACCCAACCTAACCCGACCCAACCCAACCTAACCTAACCTAAGCTAACCTAACCTAACCTAACCAAACCTAACTCTAACCTAACTTAACCTAACCTAACGTAACCTAACCTAACCTATTCTAACGTAACCTAACCTTACCTGACCTAACCTAACCTAACGTAACCTAACCTAACCTAACATAACCTAACGTAACCTAACCTAACCTAACCTAACGTAACCTAACCTAACCTAACCCAACCTAACCCAACCCAACCCAACCCAACAACACCCAACCCAACCTAACCTAACCTAACCTAACCTTACCTAACCTAACCAAATTATCCTTACCTAACCTAACCTAACCTAACGTAACCTAACCTAACCTAACCTAACGTAACCTAACCTAACGTAACCTAACCTAACCTAACCTAACCCAACCTAACCTAACCTAACCTAACCTAACCCAACTCAACCCAACCTAACCTAATCTAACCTAACCTAACCTAACCTAACCTAACCAAACCTAACCTAACCTAACCTAACCTAACCTAACCTAACGACGGTTGCAAGCGCTTTCACATTAAATATCGCAGTTCCCCACTTTTAATGGTGAAAAACACTGCATCTCAGTAATTGACATTGTTTAATGCGGTTTTACGACGGTTCATATATTAACCTAACCTAACATTCGCACTTGTATCTAAAAACGCTCTATTACACTGTTTTGTTCACAATTACGATATTTGCATAACCTCACAGTTTTTCACCAACTTATAGCAGTACAGAACGCTGTATCTCGCTAAATGACATTGTTCTTTAAGGTTTCACGATGCTTGCATGCGCTTTAACGAGAATATCACAATATAGCAGTTTCGCACTTGTAACGGTAGAACACGCAGTATTTGGCTTGTTCATGCCGTTTTGTGTGCTTTCACAACATTTCACCTATCGCAGTTTAATACTCGCTATAAAACAACACTATCTCGTTAGATGACGTCGTTTTTGGTAGTTTCACGACGCTACCTAGCTTAAACTAACCTAACCTAACCAAACCTTCGCACTTCTATCGTTAGAAAACGTTTTACTCGCCACTTTACAATGTTTTCTACAAGATTACGACGGTTTCATGCGCTTTCACATTAGATATCGTAGTTCCCGACTTGTAATGTTGAAAAACACTACATCTCACTAAGTGACATTGTTTAATGCGGTTTTACGACGGTTGATATGTCAACCTAACCTAACATTCGCACTTGTATCTAAAGACGCTCAATTACACTGTTTCGTTCACAATTACGATATTTGCTTGACCTCACAGTTTCTCACCAACTTATTACAGTACAGAACGCTGTATCTCGCTAAATGACATCGTTCTTTAAGGTTTCACGATACTTGCATGCGCTTTACCGAGAATGTCACAACATAGCACTTTCGCACTTGTAACGGTACAACACGCAGTATTTGGCTTGTTCATGCCGTTGTTTGTGCTTTCACAACATTTTACCTATCGCAGTTTCGTACTCGCAATAAAACAACACTATCTCGTTAGATGACGTCGTTTTTGGTGGTTTCACGACGCTACCTAGCTTAAACTAACATAACTCAACCTAACATACCCTTCGCACTTCTATCGTTAGAAAACGTTTTACTCGCTACTTTACATTGCTTTCTACATTATTACGACGGTTTCAAGCGCTTTCACATTAGATATCGCAGTTCCCAACTTGTAAAGGTGAAAAACACTGCATCTCACTAAGTGACATTGTTTATTGCGGTTTTACGACGGTTCATACCTTAACCTAACGTAACCTAACCTAACCTAACCCAACCTAACCTAACATAACCTAACCTAACCTAACCTAACCAAACCTAACCCAACGTAACCTAACCTAACCTAACCTAACCTAACGACGTTTGCAAGTGCTTTCACATTAGATATCGCAGTTCCCAACTTGTAATGGTGAAAAACACTGCATCTCACTAAGTGACATTGTTTAATGCGGTTTTACGACGGTTGATATCTCAACCTAACCTAACATTCGCACTTGTATCTAAATACGCTCAATTACACTGTTTCGTTCACAATTACGATATTTGCTTGACCTCACAGTTTCTCACCAACTTATTACAGTACAGAACGCTGTATCTCGCTAAATGACATCGTTCTTTAAGGTTTCACGATACTTGCATGCGCTTTAACGAGAATATCACAATAAAGCAGTTTCGCACTTGTAACGGCACAAGACGCAGTATCTGGCTAGTTCATGCCATTTTGTGTGCTTTCCCAATATTTCACCTATCGGAGTTTCGTACTCGCAACAAAACAACACTATCTCGTTAGATGACATCGTTTTTGGTAGTTTCACGACGCTACCTAGCTGAAACTAACCGAACCTTCGCACTTCTATCGTTAGAAAACGTTTTATTCGCTACTTTACAATGTTTTCTACAAGATTACGACGGTTTCATGCGCTTTCACATTAGATATCGCAGTTCCCGACTTGTAATGGTGGAAAACACAGCATCTCACTAAGTGACATTGTTTAATGCGGTTTTAGCGCGGTTCATATCTTAACCTAACCTAACCTTACCTAACCCAACCTAACCTAACCTAACCTAACCTAACCAAACCTTACCTAACATAACCTAACCTAACCTAACCTAACCTAACCAAACCTAACCTAACCTAATGTAACATAACCTAACCTAACCTTACCAAACCTAACCTAACCTAACGACGTTTGCAAGCGCTTTCACATTAGATATCGCAGTTCCCGACTTGCAATGGTGAAAAACACTGCATCTCACTAAGTGACATTGTTTAATGCGGTTTTACGACGCTTCATATCTTAACCTAACCTAACATTCGCACTTGTATTAAAAAACGCTCTATTACACTGTTTCGTTCACAATTAGGATATTTGCATAACGTCACAGTTTTTCACCAACTTATTGCAGTACAGAACGCTGTATCTCGCTAAATGACATCGTTCTTTAAGGTTTCACGATGCTTGCATCCGCTTTAACGAGAATATCACAACATAGCAGTTTCGCACTTGTAACGGTACAACACGCAGTATTTGGCTTGTTCATGCCGTTTTGTGTGCTTTCACAACATTTCACCTATCGCAGTTTCGTACTCGCAATAAAACAACACTATCTCGTTAAATGACGTTGTTTTTGGTAGTTGCACGACGCTACCTAGCTTAAACTAACATAACTCAACCTAACATAACCTTCGCACTTCTATCGTTAGAAAACGTTTTACTCGCTACTTTACATTGCTTTCTACAACATTATGACGGTTTCAAGCGCTTTCACATTAGGTATCACAGTTCTCAACTTGTAAAGGTGAAAAACACTGCATCTCACTAAGTGACATTGTTTAATGCGGTTTTACGACGGTTCATACCTTAACCTAACGTAACCTAACCTAACCCTACCTTACCTAACCTAACCTAACCTAACCTAACCTAACCCAACCCAACCCAACCTAACCTAACCTAACCTAACCTAAACTAACCTAACCCAACCTAACCTAACCTAACCTAACCTAACCCAACCTAACCCAACCCAACCCAACATAACATAACCTAAGCTAACCTAACCTAAGCTAACCAAACCTAACCTAACCTAACTTAACCTAACCTAACGTAACTTAACCTAACCTAACCTATTCTAACGTAACCTAACCTTACCTGACCTAACCTAACCTAACGTAACCTAACCTAACCTAACATAACCTAACGTAACCTAACCTAACCTAACCTAACGTAACCTAACCTAACCTAACCCAACCTAACCCAACCCAACCCAACCCAACCCAACAACACCCAACCCAACCTAACCTAACCTAACCTAACCTTACCTAACCTAACCAAATTATCCTTACCTAACCTAACCTAACCAAACGTAACCTAACCTAACCTCACCTAACGTAACCTAACCTAACCTAACGTAACCTAACCTAACCTAACCTAACCCAACCTAACCTAACCTAACCTAACCTAACCCAACTCAACCCAACCTAACCTAATCTAACCTAACCTAACCTAACCTAACCTAACCAAACCTAACCTAACCTAACCTAACCTAACGACGGTTGCAAGCGCTTTCACATTAAATATCGCAGTTCCCCACTTTTAATGGTGAAAAACACTGCATCTCAGTAATTGACATTGTTTAATGCGGTTTTACGACGGTTCATATCTTAACCTAACCTAACATTCGCACTTGTATCTAAAAACGCTCTATTACACTGTTTTGTTCACAATTACGATATTTGCATAACCTCACAGTTTTTCACCAACTTATTGCAGTACAGAACGCTGTATCTCGCTAAATGACATTGTTCTTTAAGGTTTCACGATGCTTGCATGCGCTTTAACGAGAATATCACAATATAGCAGTTTCGCACTTGTAACGGTAGAACACGCAGTATTTGGCTTGTTCATGCCGTTTTGTGTGCTTTCACAACATTTCACCTATCGCAGTTTAATACTCGCTGTAAAACAACACTATCTCGTTAGATGACGTCGTTTTTGGTAGTTTCACGACGCTACCTAGCTTAAACTAACCTAACCTAACCTAACCTTCGCACTTCTATTGTTAGAAAACGTTTTACTCGCCACTTTACAATGTTTTCTACAAGATTACGACGGTTTCATAAGCTTTCACATTAGATATCGTAGTTCCCGACTTGTAATGTTGAAAAACACTACATCTCACTAAGTGACATTGTTTAATGCGGTTTTACGACGGTTGATATGTCAACCTAACCTAACATTCGCACTTGTATCTAAAGACGCTCAATTACACTGTTTCGTTCACAATTACGATATTTGCTTGACCTCACAGTTTCTCACCAACGTATTACAGTACAAAACGCTGTATCTCGCTAAATGACATCGTTCTTTAAGGTTTCACGATACTTGCATGCGCTTTACCGAGAATGTCACAACATAGCAGTTTCGCACTTGTAACGGTACAACACGCAGTATTTGGCTTGTTCATGCCGTTTTGTGTGCTTTCACAACATTTTACCTATCGCAGTTTCGTACTCGCAATAAAACAACATTATCTCGTTAGATGACGTCGTTTTTGGTGGTTTCACGACGCTACCTAGCTTAAACTAACATAACTCAACCTAACATAACCTTCGCACTTCTATCGTTAGAAAACGTTTTACTCGCTACTTTACATTGCTTTCTACAACATTACGACGGTTTCAAGCGCTTTCACATTAGATATCGCAGTTCCCAACTTGTAAAGGTGAAAAACACTGCATCTCACTAAGTGACATTGTTTATTGCGGTTTTACGACGGTTCATACCTTAACCTAACCTAACATTCGTACTTGTATTGAAAAACGCTCTATTACACTGTTTCGTTCACAATTACGATATTTGCTTAACCTCACAGTTTTTCACCAACTTATTGCAGTACAGAACGCTGTATCTCGCTAAATGACATTGTTCTTTAAGGTTTCACGATGCTTGCATGCGCTTTAACGAGAATATCACAATATAGCAGTTTCGCACTTGTAACGGTAGAACACGCAGTATTTGGCTTGTTCATGCCGTTTTGTGTGCATTCACAACATTTCACCTATCGCAGTTTAATACTCGCAATAAAACAACACTATCTCGTTAGATGACGTCGTTTTTGGTAGTTTCACGACGCTACCTAGCTTAAACTAACCTAACCTAACCTAACCTTCGCACTTCTATCGTTAGAAAACGTTTTACTCGCAACTTTACAATGTTTTCTACAAGATTACGACGGTTTCATGCGCTTTCACATTAGATATCGTAGTTCCCGACTTGTAATGTTGAAAAACACTACATCTCACTAAGTGACATTGTTTAATGCGGTTTTACGACGGTTGATATGTCAACCTAACCTAACATTCGCACTTGTATCTAAAGACGCTCAATTACACTGTTTCGTTCACAATTACGATATTTGCTTGACCTCACACTTTCTCACCAACTTATTACAGTACAGAACGCTGTATCTCGCTAAATGACATCGTTCTTTAAGGTTTCACGATACTTGCATGCGCTTTACCGAGAATGTCACAACATAGCAGTTTCGCACTTGTAACGGTACAACACGCAGTATTTGGCTTGTTCATGCCGTTTTGTGAACTTTCACAACATTTTACCTATCGCAGTTTCGTACTCGCATTAAAACAACACTATCTCGTTAGATGACGTCGTTTTTGGTGGTTTCACGACGCTACCTAGCTTAAACTAACATAACTCAAACTAACCGAACCTTCGCACTTCTATCGTTAGAAAACGTTTTATTCGCTACTTTACAATGTTTTCTACAAGATTACGACGGTTTCATGCGCTTTCACATTAGATATCGCAGTTCCCGACTTGTAATGGTGAAAAACACAGCATCTCACTAAGTGACATTGTTTAATGCGGTTTTAGCGCGGTTCATATCTTAACCTAACCTAACCTTACCTAAACCCACCTAACCTAACCTAACCTAACCAAACCTTACCTAACATACCCTAACCTAACCTAACCTAACCTAACCTAACCTAACCTAACCTAACCTTCGCACTTCTTTCGTTAGAAAACGTTTTACTCGCCACTTTACAATGTTTTCTACAAGATTACGACGGTTTCATGCGCTTTCACATTAGATATCGTAGTTCCCGACTTGTAATGTTGAAAAACACTGCATCTCACTAAGTGACATTGATTAATGCGGTTTTACGACGGTTCATATCTTAACCTAACCTAACATTCGCACTTGTATTAAAAAACGCTCTATTACACTGTTTCGTTCACAATTAGGATATTTGCATAACCTCACAGTTTTTCACCAACTTATTGCAGTACAGAACGCTGTATCTCGCTAAATGACATCGTTCTTTAAGGTTTCACGATGCTTGCATGCGCTTTAACGAGGATATCACATTATAGCAGTTTCGCACTGTTAACGGTACAACACGCAGTATCTGGCTTGTTCAAGCCGTTTTGTGTACTTTCACAACATTTCACCTATTGCAGTTTCGTACATGCAATAAAACAACACTATCTCGTTAGATGACGTCCTTTTTGGTGGTCTCACGACGCTACATAGCTTAAACTAACATACCTCAAGCTAACCTTCGCACTTCTATCTTTAGAAAACGTTTTACTCGCAATTTTACAATGTTTTCTACAAGATTACGACGGTTTCATGCGCTTTCACATTAGATATCGTAGTTCCCGACTTGTAATGTTGAAAAACACTACATCTCACTAAGTGACATTGTTTAATGCGGTTTTACGACGGTTGATATCTCAACCTAACCTAACATTCGCACTTGTATCTAAATACGCTCAATTACACTGTTTCGTTCACAATTACGATATTTGCTTGACCTCACAGTTTCTCACCAACTTATTACAGTACAGAACGCTGTATCTCGCTAAATGACATCGTTCTTTAAGGTTTCACGATACTTGCATGCGCTTTAACGAGAATATCACAATAAAGCAGTTTCGCACTTGTAACGGCACAAGACGCAGTATCTGGCTAGTTCATGCCATTTTGTGTGCTTTCCCAATATTTCACCTATCGGAGTTTCGTACTCGCAAAAAAACAACACTATCTCGTTAGATGACATCGTTTTTGGTAGTTTCACGACGCTACCTAGCTGAAACTAACCGAACCTTCGCACTTCTATCGTTAGAAAACGTTTTATTCGCTACTTTACAATGTTTTCTACAAGATTACGACGGTTTCATGCGCTTTCACATTAGATATCGCAGTTCCCGACTTGTAATGGTGGAAAACACAGCATCTCACTAAGTGACATTGTTTAATGCGGTTTTAGCGCGGTTTATATCTTAACCTAACCTAACCTTACTTAACCCAACCTAACCTAACCTAACCTAACCAAACCTTACCTAACATAACCTAACCTAACCTAACCTAACCTAACCAAACCTAACCTGACCTAACGTAACATAACCTAACCTAACCTAACCAAACCTAACCTAACCTAACGACGTTTGCAAGCGCTTTCACATTAGATATCGCAGTTCCCGACTTGCAATGGTGAAAAACACTGCATCTCACTAAGTGACATTGTTTAATGCGGTTTTACGACGCTTCATATCTTAACCTAACCTAACATTCGCACTTGTATTAAAAAACGCTCTATTACACTGTTTCGTTCACAATTAGTTTATTTGCATAACGTCACAGTTTTTCACCAACTTATTGCAGTACAGAACGCTGTATCTCGCTAAATGACATCGTTCTTTAAGGTTTCACGATGCTTGCATGCGCTTTAACGAGAATATCACAACATAGCAGTTTCGCACTTGTAACGGTACAACACGCAGTATTTCGCTTGTTCATGCCGTTTTGTGTGCTTTCACAACATTTCACCTATCGCAGTTTCGTACTCGCAATAAAACAACACTATCTCGTTAAATGACGTTGTTTTTGGTAGTTGCACGACGCTACCTAGCTTAAACTAACATAACTCAACCTAACATAACCTTCGCACTTCTATCGTTAGAAAACGTTTTACTCGCTACTTTACATTGCTTTCTACAACATTATGACGGTTTCAAGCGCTTTCACATTAGGTATCACAGTTCTCAACTTGTAAAGGTGAAAAACACTGCATCTCACTAAGTGACATTGTTTAATGCGGTTTTACGACGGTTCATACCTTAACCTAACGTAACCTAACCTAACCCTACCTTACCTAACCTAACCTAACCTAACCTAACCCAACCCAACCCAACCTAACCTAACCTAACCTAACCTAAACTAACCTAACCCAACCTAACCTAACCTAACCTAACCTAACCCAACCTAACCCACCCAACCCAACATAACCTAACCTAAGCTAACCTAACCTAAGCTAACCAAACCTAACCTAACCTAACTTAACCTAACCTAACGTAACCTAACCTAACCTAACCTATTCTAACGTAACCTAACCTTACCTGACCTAACCTAACCTAACGTAACCTAACCTAACCTAACATAACCTAACGTAACCTAACCTAACCTAACCTAACCTAACGTAACCTAACCTAACCTAACCCAACCTAACCCAACCCAACCCAACAACACCCAACCCAACCTAACCTAACCTAACCTAACCTTACCTAACCTAACCAAATTATCCTTACCTAACCTAACCTAACCAAACGTAACCTAACCTAACCTAACGTAACCTAACCTAACCTAACGTAACCTAACCTAACCTAACCTAACCTAACCCAACCTAACCTAACCTAACCTAACCTAACCCAACTCAACCCAACCTAACCTAATCTAACCTAACCTAACCTAACCTAACCTAACCTAACCAAACCTAACCTAACCTAACCTAACCTAACAACGGTTGCAAGCGCTTTCACCTTAAATATCGCAGTTCCCCACTTTTAATGGTGAAAAACACTGCATCTCAGTAATTGACATTGTTTAATGCGGTTTTACGACGGTTCATATCTTAACCTAACCTAACATTCGCACTTGTATCTAAAAACGCTCTATTACACTGTTTTGTTCACAATTACGATATTTGCATAACCTCACAGTTTTTCACCAACTTATTGCAGTACAGAACGCTGTATCTCGCTAAATGACATTGTTCTTTAAGGTTTCACGATGCTTGCATGCGCTTTAACGAGAATATCACAATATAGCAGTTTCGCACTTGTAACGGTAGAACACGCAGTATTTGGCTTGTTCATGCCGTTTTGTGTGCTTTCACAACATTTCACCTATCGCAGTTTAATACTCGCTGTAAAACAACACTATCTCGTTAGATGACGTCGTTTTTGGTAGTTTCACGACGCTACCTAGCTTAAACTAACCTAACCTAACCTAACCTTCGCACTTCTATTGTTAGAAAACGTTTTACTCGCCACTTTACAATGTTTTCTACAAGATTACGACGGTTTCATAAGCTTTCACATTAGATATCGTAGTTCCCGACTTGTAATGTTGAAAAACACTACATCTCACTAAGTGACATTGTTTAATGCGGTTTTACGACGGTTGATATGTCAACCTAACCTAACATTCGCACTTGTATCTAAAGACGCTCAATTACACTGTTTCGTTCACAATTACGATATTTGCTTGACCTCACAGTTTCTCACCAACTTATTACAGTACAGAACGCTGTATCTCGCTAAATGACATCGTTCTTTAAGGTTTCACGATACTTGCATGCGCTTTACCGAGAATGTCACAACATAGCAGTTTCGCACTTGTAACGGTACAACACGCAGTATTTGGCTTGTTCATGCCGTTTTGTGTGCTTTCACAACATTTTACCTATCGCAGTTTCGTACTCGCAATAAAACAACATTATCTCGTTAGATGACGTCGTTTTTGGTGGTTTCACGACGCTACCTAGCTTAAACTAACATAACTCAACCTAACATAACCTTCGCACTTCTATCGTTAGAAAACGTTTTACTCGCTACTTTACATTGCTTTCTACAACATTACGACGGTTTCAAGCGCTTTCACATTAGATATCGCAGTTCCCAACTTGTAAAGGTGAAAAACACTGCATCTCACTAAGTGACATTGTTTATTGCGGTTTTACGACGGTTCATACCTTAACCTAACCTAACATTCGTACTTGTATTGAAAAACGCTCTATTACACTGTTTCGTTCACAATTACGATATTTGCTTAACCTCACAGTTTTTCACCAACTTATTGCAGTACAGAACGCTGTATCTCGCTAAATGACATTGTTCTTTAAGGTTTCACGATGCTTGCATGCGCTTTAACGAGAATATCACAATATAGCAGTTTCGCACTTGTAACGGTAGAACACGCAGTATTTGGCTTGTTCATGCCGTTTTGTGTGCATTCACAACATTTCACCTATCGCAGTTTAATACTCGCAATAAAACAACACTATCTCGTTAGATGACGTCGTTTTTGGTAGTTTCACGACGCTACCTAGCTTAAACTAACCTAACCTAACCTAACCTTCGCACTTCTATCGTTAGAAAACGTTTTACTCGCAACTTTACAATGTTTTCTACAAGATTACGACGGTTTCATGCGCTTTCACATTAGATATCGTAGTTCCCGACTTGTAATGTTGAAAAACACTACATCTCACTAAGTGACATTGTTTAATGCGGTTTTACGACGGTTCATATCTTAACCTAACCTAACATTCGTACTTGTATTGAAAAACGCTCTATTACACTGTTTCGTTCACAATTACGATATTTGCATAACCACACAGTTTTTCACCAACTTATTGCAGTACAGAACGCTGTATCTCGCTAAATGACAACGTTCTTTAAGGTTTCACGATGCTTGCATGCGCTTTAACGAGAATATCACATTATAGCAGTTTCGCACTTGTAACGGTACAACACGCAGTATCTGGCTTGTTCAAGCCGTTTTGTGTACTTTCACAACATTTCACCTATTGCAGTTTCGTACATGCAATAAAACAACACTATCTCGTTAGATGACGTCCTTTTTGGTGGTCTCACGACGCTACATAGCTTAAACTAACATAACTCAAGCTAACCTTCGCACTTCTATCTTTAGAAAACGTTTTACTCGCAATTTTACAATGTTTTCTACAAGATTACGACGGTTTCATGCGCTTTCACATTAGATATCGTAGTTCCCGACTTGTAATGTTGAAAAACACTACATCTCACTAAGTGACATTGTTTAATGCGGTTTTACGACGGTTGATATCTCAACCTAACCTAACATTCGCACTTGTATCTAAATACGCTCAATTACACTGTTTCGTTCACAATTACGATATTTGCTTGACCTCACAGTTTCTCACCAACTTATTACAGTACAGAACGCTGTATCTCGCTAAATGACATCGTTCTTTAAGGTTTCACGATACTTGCATGCGCTTTAACGAGAATATCACAATAAAGCAGTTTCGCACTTGTAACGGCACAAGACGCAGTATCTGGCTAGTTCATGCCATTTTGTGTGCTTTCCCAATATTTCACCTATCGGAGTTTCATACTCGCAATAAAACAACACTATCTCGTTAGATGACATCGTTTTTGGTAGTTTCACGACGCTACCTAGCTGAAACTAACCGAACCTTCGCACTTCTATCGTTATAAAACGTTTTATTCGCTACTTTACAATGTTTTCTACAAGATTACGACGGTTTCATGCGCTTTCACATTAGATATCGTAGTTCCCGACTTGTAATGTTGAAAAACACTACATCTCACTAAGTGACATTGTTTAATGCGGTTTTACGACGGTTCATATCTTAACCTAACCTAACATTCGTACTTGTATTGAAAAACGCTCTATTACACTGTTTCGTTCACAATTACGATATTTGCATAACCTCACAGTTTTTCACCAACTTATTGCAGTACAGAACGCTGTATCTCGCTAAATGACATCGTTCTTTAAGGTTTCACGATGCTTGCATGCGCTTTAACGAGAATATCACATTATAGCAGTTTCGCACTTTTAACGGTACAACACGCAGTATCTGGCTTGTTCAAGCCGTTTTGTGTACTTTCACAACATTTCACCTATTGCAGTTTCGTACATGCAATAAAACAACACTATCTCGTTAGATGACGTCCTTTTTGGTGGTCTCACGACGCTACATAGCTTAAACTAACATAACTCAAGCTAACCTTCGCACTTCTATCTTTAGAAAACGTTTTACTCGCAATTTTACAATGTTTTCTACAAGATTACGACGGTTTCATGCGCTTTCACATTAGATATCGTAGTTCCCGACTTGTAATGTTGAAAAACACTACATCTCACTAAGTGACATTGTTTAATGCGGTTTTACGACGGTTGATATCTCAACCTAACCTAACATTCGCACTTGTATCTAAATACGCTCAATTACACTGTTTCGTTCACAATTACGATATTTGCTTGACCTCACAGTTTCTCACCAACTTATTACAGTACAGAACGCTGTATCTCGCTAAATGACATCGTTCTTTAAGGTTTCACGATACTTGCATGCGCTTTAACGAGAATATCACAATAAAGCAGTTTCGCACTTGTAACGGCACAAGACGCAGTATCGGGCTAGTTCATGCCATTTTGTGTGCTTTCCCAATATTTCACCTATCGGAGTTTCGTACTCGCAATAAAACAACACTATCTCGTTAGATGACATCGTTTTTGGTAGTTTCACGACGCTACCTAGCTGAAACTAACCGAACCTTCGCACTTCTATCGTTATAAAACGTTTTACTCGCCACTTTACAATGTTTTCTACAAGATTACGACGGTTTCATAAGCTTTCACATTAGATATCGTAGTTCCCGACTTGTAATGTTGAAAAACACTACATCTCACTAAGTGACATTGTTTAATGCGGTTTTACGACGGTTGATATGTCAACCTAACCTAACATTCGCACTTGTATCGAAAGACGCTCAGTTACACTGTTTCGTTCACAATTACGATATTTGCTTGACCTCACAGTTTCTCACCAACTTATTACAGTACAGAACGCTGTATCTCGCTAAATGACATCGTTCTTTAAGGTTTCACGATACATGATTAAAAACACAGCGCAAACAACGGCAGGAAGAAAGGAAGAGACAGGACAGAGCGCTGACTTACAACTGATCTTTATTAGGAAATGCGAACAAATATATATCATGGCAGGCAAATAACACGTGTCCACCACAATATCAAAAAAATTCGCACAAGCGTCACCATCACCATATCGCTACTGTCTCACCGCACACGTGTTCATCCTACAGATAAGAATTCCATCTCTTTTTGAGAGAGGGTTACAGATGCCCTACTTACACATTGATCTTTCAGACGTGCAATTTCAGCCGCTTCCATTATCTCCCTAGTTTTTCTTTCTTTGTGCCTGGCTAGGATTTTAGTGTCGCGAAACTGCGGTGTGCACCCACAATCCCTACAATGGATGCCAAGGTGGCCGCTAATAGTATTTTTCACGTTGTACTCGTGCTCCTTCAATCTTGTGTTTACGCACCTTCCTGTTTGGCCCACGTATATCCTTCCACAGGACAGCGGGATCGAATAAACTACATTTTCCGCGCAAAGTATGTAGCTAAATTTATGATTTACTGCGCAGAGCTGCGGCACTCTTGCGGGTTTATTCACTTGCGCACATATGGACAATGTGTAAGTAGGGCATCTGTAACCCTCTCTCAAAAAGAGATGGAATTCTTATCTGTAGGATGAACACGTGTGCGGTGAGACAGTAGCGATATGGTGATGGTGACGCTTGTGCGAATTTTTTTGATATTGTGGTGGACACGTGTTATTTGCCTGCCATGATATATATTTGTTCGCATTTCCTAATAAAGATCAGTTGTAAGTCAGCGCTCTGTCCTGTCTCTTCCTTTCTTCCTGCCGTTGTTTGCGCTGTGTTTTTAATCATGTATTTGAACCAACTCGCCCAAGCTTTAACCTTAGCAAGTTTCACGATACTTGCATGCGCTTTACCGAGAATGTCACAACATAGCAGTTTCGCACTTGTAACGGTACAACGCGCAGTATTTGGCTTGTTCATGCCGTTTTGTGTGCTTTCACAACATTTTACCTATCGCAGTTTCGTACTCGCAATAAAACAACATTATCTCGTTAGATGACGTCGTTTTTGGGGGTTTCACGACGCTACCTAGCTTAAACTAACATAACTCAACCTAACATAACCTTCGCACTTCTATCGTTAGAAAACGTTTTACTCGCTACTTTACATTGCTTTCTACAACATTACGACGGTTTCAAGCGCTTTCACATTAGATATCGCAGTTCCCAACTTGTAAAGGTGAAAAACACTGCATCTCACTAAGTGACATTGTTTATTGCGGTTTTACGACGGTTCATACCTTAACCTAACCTAACATTCGTACTTGTATTGAAAAACGCTCTATTACACTGTTTCGTTCACAATTACGATATTTGCTTAACCTCACAGTTTTTCACCAACTTATTGCAGTACAGAACGCTGTATCTCGCTAAATGACATTGTTCTTTAAGGTTTCACGATGCTTGCATGCGCTTTAACGAGAATATCACAATATAGCAGTTTCGCACTTGTAACGGTAGAACACGCAGTATTTGGCTTGTTCATGCCGTTTTGTGTGCATTCACAACATTTCACCTATCGCAGTTTAATACTCGCAATAAAACAACACTATCTCGTTAGATGACGTCGTTTTTGGTAGTTTCACGACGCTACCTAGCTTAAACTAACCTAACCTAACCTAACCTTCGCACTTCTATCGTTAGAAAACGTTTTACTCGCAACTTTACAATGTTTTCTACAAGATTACGACGGTTTCATGCGCTTTCACATTAGATATCGTAGTTCCCGACTTGTAATGTTGAAAAACACTACATCTCACTAAGTGACATTGTTTAATGCGGTTTTACGACGGTTCATATCTTAACCTAACCTAACATTCGTACTTGTATTGAAAAACGCTCTATTACACTGTTTCGTTCACAATTACGATATTTGCATAACCTCACAGTTTTTCACCAACTTATTGCAGTACAGAACGCTGTATCTCGCTAAATGACATCGTTCTTTAAGGTTTCACGATGCTTGCATGCGCTTTAACGAGAATATCACATTATAGCAGTTTCGCACTTGTAACGGTACAACACGCAGTATCTGGCTTGT
The DNA here is from genome assembly GCF_043290135.1 of Rhipicephalus microplus. Classification (NCBI taxonomy): domain Eukaryota; kingdom Metazoa; phylum Arthropoda; class Arachnida; order Ixodida; family Ixodidae; genus Rhipicephalus; species Rhipicephalus microplus. Next base: position 958,149 of record NW_027464658.1, on the reverse strand, counting down.
TCAAGCCGTTTTGTGTACTTTCACAACATTTCACCTATTGCAGTTTCGTACATGCAATAAAACAACACTATCTCGTTAGATGACGTCCTTTTTGGTGGTCTCACGACGCTACATAGCTTAAACTAACATAACTCAAGCTAACCTTCGCACTTCTATCTTTAGAAAACGTTTTACTCGCAATTTTACAATGTTTTCTACAAGATTACGACGGTTTCAAGCGCTTTCACATTAGGTATCACAGTTCTCAACTTGTAAAGGTGAAAAACACTGCATCTCACTAAGTGACATTGTTTAATGCGGTTTTACGACGGTTCATACCTTAACCTAACGTAACCTAACCTAACCTAACCTTACCTAACCTAACCTAACCTAACGTAACCTAACCTAACCCAACCCAACCCAACCTAACCTAACCTAACCTAACCTAAACTAACCTAACCCAACCTAACCTAACCTAACCTAACCCAACCTAACCCAACCCAACCCAACATAACCTAACCTAAGCTAACCTAACCTAAGCTAACCAAACCTAACCTAACCTAACTTAACCTAACCTAACGTAACCTAACTTAACCTAACCTATTCTAACGTAACCTAACCTTACCTGACCTAACCTAACCTAACGTAACCTAACCTAACCTAACATAACCTAACGTAACCTAACCTAACCTAACCTAACCTAACGTAACCTGACCTAACGTAACCTAACCTAACCCAACCCAACCCAACAACACCCAACCCAACCTAACCTAACCTAACCTAACCTTACCTAACCTAACCAAATTATCCTTACCTAACCTAACGTAACCTAACCTAACCTAACCTAACGTAACCTAACCTAACCTAACCTAACCCAACCTAACCTAACCTAACCTAACCTAACCCAACTCAACCCAACCTAACCTAATCTAACCTACAAGAGTGGAAACTTGGGCTAGTTGGTGCGTAGTCATATTTGCAAGATGTTTCAGCGCGCGAACAAAGGAAAAAGGACAGGGTAGACAGAAAGAGCGCTCTTTCTGTCTACCCTGTCCTTTTTCCTTTGTTCGCGCGCTGAAACATCTTGCATATAATCTAACCTAACCTAACCTAACCTAACCTAACCAAACCTAACCTAACCTAACCTAACCTAACGACGGTTGCAAGCGCTTTCACATTAAATATCGCAGTTCCCCACTTTTAATGGTGAAAAACACTGCATCTCAGTAATTGACATTGTTTAATGCGGTTTTACGACGGTTCATATCTTAACCTAACCTAACATTCGCACTTGTATCTAAAAACGCTCTATTACACTGTTTTGTTCACAATTACGATATTTGCATAACCTCACAGTTTTTCACCAACTTATTGCAGTACAGAACGCTGTATCTCGCTAAATGACATTGTTCTTTAAGGTTTCACGATGCTTGCATGCGCTTTAACGAGAATATCACAATATAGCAGTTTCGCACTTGTAACGGTAGAACACGCAGTATTTGGCTTGTTCATGCCGTTTTGTGTGCTTTCACAACATTTCACCTATCGCAGTTTAATACTCGCTATAAAACAACACTATCTCGTTAGATGACGTCGTTTTTGGTAGTTTCACGACGATACCTAGCTTAAACTAACCTAACCTAACCTAACCTTCGCACTTCTATTGTTAGAAAACGTTTTACTCGCCACTTTACAATGTTTTCTACAAGATTACGACGGTTTCATAAGCTTTCACATTAGATATCGTAGTTCCCGACTTGTAATGTTGAAAAACACTACATCTCACTAAGTGACATTGTTTAATGCGATTTTACGACGGTTGATATGTCAACCTAACCTAACATTCGCACTTGTATCTAAAGACGCTCAATTACACTGTTTCGTTCACAATTACAATATTTGCTTGACCTCACAGTTTCTCACCAACTTATTACAGTACAGAACGCTGTATCTCGCTAAATGACATCGTTCTTTAAGGTTTCACGATACTTGCATGCGCTTTACCGAGAATGTCACAACATAGCAGTTTCGCACTTGTAACGGTACAACACGCAGTATTTGGCTTGTTCATGCCGTTTTGTGTGCTTTCACAACATTTTACCTATCGCAGTTTCGTACTCGCAATAAAACAACATTATCTCGTTAGATGACGTCGTCTTTGGTGGTTTCACGACGCTACCTAGCTTAAACTAACATAACTCAACCTAACCTTCGCACTTCTATCTTTAGAAAACGTTTTACTCGCAATTTTACAATGTTTTCTACAAGATTACGACGGTTTCAAGCGCTTTCACATTAGGTATCACAGTTCTCAACTTGTAAAGGTGAAAAACACTCCATCTCACTAAGTGACATTGTTTAATGCGGTTTTACGACGGTTCATACCTTAACCTAACGTAACCTAACCTAACCTAACCTTACCTAACCTAACCTAACCTAACGTAACCTAACCTAACCCAACCCAACCCAACCTAACCTAACCTAACCTAACCTAAACTAACCTAACCCAACCTAACCTAACCTAACCTAACCCAACCTAACCCAACCCAACCCAACATAAGCTAACCTAAGCTAACCTAACCTAAGCTAACCAAACCTAACCTAACCTAACTTAACCTAACCTAACGTAACCTAACTTAACCTAACCTATTCTAACGTAACCTAACCTTACCTGACCTAACCTAACCTAACGTAACCTAACCTAACCTAACATAACCTAACGTAACCTAACCTAACCTAACCTAACCTAACGTAACCTGACCTAACGTAACCTAACCTAACCCAACCCAACCCAACCCAACAACACCCAACCCAACCTAACCTAACCTAACCTAACCTTACCTAACCTAACCAAATTATCCTTACCTAACCTAACGTAACCTAACCTAACCTAACGTAACCTAACCTAACCTAACGTAACCTAACCTAACCTAACCTAACCCAACCTAACCTAACCTAACCTAACCTAACCCAACTCAACCCAACCTAACCTAATCTAACCTAACCTAACCTAACCTAACCTAACCAAACCTAACCTAACCTAACCTAACCTAACGACGGTTGCAAGCGCTTTCACATTAAATATCGCAGTTCCCCACTTTTAATGGTGAAAAACACTGCATCTCAGTAATTGACATTGTTTAATGCGGTTTTACGACGGTTCATATCTTAACCTAACCTAACATTCGCACTTGTATCTAAAAACGCTCTATTACACTGTTTTGTTCACAATTACGATATTTGCATAACCTCACAGTTTTTCACCAACTTATTGCAGTACAGAACGCTGTATCTCGCTAAATGACATTGTTCTTTAAGGTTTCACGATGCTTGCATGCGCTTTAACGAGAATATCACAATATAGCAGTTTCGCACTTGTAACGGTAGAACACGCAGTATTTGGCTTGTTCATGCCGTTTTGTGTGCTTTCACAACATTTCACCTATCGCAGTTTAATACTCGCTATAAAACAACACTATCTCGTTAGATGACGTCGTTTTTGGTAGTTTCACGACGATACCTAGCTTAAACTAACCTAACCTAACCTAACCTTCGCACTTCTATTGTTAGAAAACGTTTTACTCGCCACTTTACAATGTTTTCTACAAGATTACGACGGTTTCATAAGCTTTCACATTAGATATCGTAGTTCCCGACTTGTAATGTTGAAAAACACTACATCTCACTAAGTGACATTGTTTAATGCGATTTTACGACGGTTGATATGTCAACCTAACCTAACATTCGCACTTGTATCTAAAGACGCTCAATTACACTGTTTCGTTCACAATTACGATATTTGCTTGACCTCACAGTTTCTCACCAACTTATTACAGTACAGAACGCTGTATCTCGCTAAATGACATCGTTCTTTAAGGTTTCACGATACTTGCATGCGCTTTACCGAGAATGTCACAACATAGCAGTTTCGCACTTGTAACGGTACAACACGCAGTATTTGGCTTGTTCATGCCGTTTTGTGTGCTTTCACAACATTTTACCTATCGCAGTTTCGTACTCGCAATAAAACAACATTATCTCGTTAGATGACGTCGTCTTTGGTGGTTTCACGACGCTACCTAGCTTAAACTAACATAACTCAACCTAACATAACCTTCGCACTTCTATCGTTAGAAAACGTTTTACTCGCTACTTTACATTGCTTTCTACAACATTACGACGGTTTCAAGCGCTTTCACATTAGATATCGCAGTTCCCAACTTGTAAAGGTGAAAAACACTGCATCTCACTAAGTGACATTGTTTAATGCGGTTTTAGCGCGGTTCATATCTTAACCTAACCTAACCTAACCTAACCCAACCTAACCTAACATAACCTAACCTAACCTAACCTAACCTAACCTAACCTAACGACGTTTGCAAGTGCTTTCACATTAGATATCGCAGTTCCCAACTTGTAAAGGTGAAAAACACTGCATCTCACTAAGTGACATTGTTTATTGCGGTTTTACGACGGTTCATACCTTAACCTAACCTAACATTCGTACTTGTATTGAAAAACGCTCTATTACACTGTTTCGTTCACAATTACGATATTTGCTTAACCTCACAGTTTTTCACCAACTTATTGCAGTACAGAACGCTGTATCTCGCTAAATGACATTGTTCTTTAAGGTTTCACGATGCTTGCATACCCTTTAACGAGAATATCACAATATAGCAGTTTCGCACTTGTAACGGTAGAACACGCAGTATTTGGCTTGTTCATGCCATTTTGTGTGCATTCACAACATTTCACCTATCGCAGTTTAATACTCGCAATAAAACAACACTATCTCGTTAGATGACGTCGTTTTTGGTAGTTTCACGACGCTACCTAGCTTAAACTAACCTAACCTAACCTAACCTTCGCACTTCTATCGTTAGAAAACGTTTTACTCGCAACTTTACAATGTTTTCTACAAGATTACGACGGTTTCATGCGCTTTCACATTAGATATCGTAGTTCCCGACTTGTAATGTTGAAAAACACTACATCTCACTAAGTGACATTGTTTAATGCGGTTTTACGACGGTTGATATGTCAACCTAACCTAACATTCGCACTTGTATCTAAAGACGCTCAATTACACTGTTTCCTTCACAATTACGATATTTGCTTGACCTCACAGTTTCTCACCAACTTATTACAGTACAGAACGCTGTATCTCGCTAAATGACATCGTTCTTTAAGGTTTCACGATACTTGCATGCGCTTTACCGAGAATGTCACAACATAGCAGTTTCGCACTTGTAACGGTACAACACGCAGTATTTGGCTTGTTCATGCCGTTTTGTGTACTTTCACAACATTTTACCTATCGCAGTTTCGTACTCGCATTAAAACAACACTATCTCGTTAGATGACGTCGTTTTTGGTGGTTTCACGACGCTACCTAGCTTAAACTAACATAACTCAAACTAACCGAACCTTCGCACTTCTATTGTTAGAAAACGTTTTATTCGCTACTTTACAATGTTTTCTACAAGATTACGACGGTTTCATGCGCTTTCACATTAGATATCGCAGTTCCCGACTTGTAATGGTGAAAAACACAGCATCTCACTAAGTGACATTGTTTAATGCGGTTTTAGCGCGGTTCATATTTTAACCTAACCTAACCTTACCTAAACCAACCTAACCTAACCTAACCTAACCTAACCTAACCTAACCTAACCTAACGACGTTTGCAAGCGCTTTCACATTACATATCGCAGTTCCCGACTTGTAATGGTGAAAACACTGCATCTCACTAAGTGACATTGTTTAATGCGGTTTTACGACGGTTCATATCTTAACCTAACCTAACATTCGTACTTGTATTGAAAAACGCTCTATTACACTGTTTCGTTCACAATTACGATATTTGCTTAACCTCACAGTTTTTCACCAACTTATTGCAGTACAGAACGCTGTATCTCGCTAAATGACATCGTTCTTTAAGGTTTCACGATGCTTGCATGCGCTTTAACGAGAATATCACATTATAGCAGTTTCGCACTTGTAACGGTACAACACGCAGTATCTGGCTTGTTCAAGCCGTTTTGTGTACTTTCACAACATTTCACCTATTGCAGTTTCGTACATGCAATAAAACAACACTATCTCGTTAGATGACGTCCTTTTTGGTGGTCTCACGACGCTACATAGCTTAAACTAACATAACTCAAGCTAACCTTCGCACTTCTATCTTTAGAAAACGTTTTACTCGCAATTTTACAATGTTTTCTACAAGATTACGACGGTTTCATGCGCTTTCACATTAGATGTCGTAGTTCCCGACTTGTAATGTTGAAAAACACTACATCTCACTAAGTGACATTGTTTAATGCGGTTTTACGACGGTTGATATCTCAACCTAACCTAACAATCGCACTTGTATCTAAATACGCTCAATTACACTGTTTCGTTCACAATTACGATATTTGCTTGACCTCACAGTTTCTCACCAACTTATTACAGTACAGAACGCTGTATCTCGCTAAATGACATCGTTCTTTAAGGTTTCACGATACTTGCATGCGGTTTAACGAGAATATCACAATAAAGCAGTTTCGCACTTGTAACGGCACAAGACGCAGTATCTGGCTAGTTCATGCCATTTTGTGTGCTTTCCCAATGTTTCACCTATAGGAGTTTCGTACTCGCAATAAAACAACACTATCTCGTTAGATGACATCGTTTTTGGTAGTTTCACGACGCTACCTAGCTGAAACTAACCGAACCTTCGCACTTCTATTGTTAGAAAACGTTTTATTCGCTACTTTACAATGTTTTCTACAAGATTACGACGGTTTCATGCGCTTTCACATTAGATATCGCAGTTCCCGACTTGTAATGGTGGAAAACACAGCATCTCACTAAGTGACATTGTTTAATGCGGTTTTAGCGCGGTTCATATCTTAACCTAACCTAACCTTACCTAACCCAACCTAACCTAACCTAACCTAACCTAACCAAACCTTACCTAACATACCCTAACCTATCTAACCTAACCTAACCAAACCTAACCTAACCTAACCTAACGTAACCTAACCTAACCTAACCTAACCTAACCAAACCTAACCTAACCTAACGACGTTTGCAAGCGCTTTCACATTAGATATCGCAGTTCCCGACTTGTAATGGTGAAAAACACTGCATCTCACTAAGTGACATTGTTTAATGCGGTTTTACGACGGTTCATATCTTAACCTAACCTAACATTCGCACTTGTATTAAAAAACGCTCTATTACACTGTTTCGTTCACAATTAGGATATTTGCATAACCTCACAGTTTTTCACCAACTTATTGCAGTACAGAACGCTGTATCTCGCTAAATGACATCGTTCTTTAAGGTTACACGATGCTTGCATGCGCTTTAACGAGAATATCACAACATAGCAGTTTCGCACTTGTAACGGTACAACACGCAGTATTTGGCTTGTTCATGCCGTTTTGTGTGCTTTCACAACATTTCACCTATCGCAGTTTCGTACTCGCAATAAAACAACACTATCTCGTTAAATGACGTTGTTTTTGGTAGTTGCACGACGCTACCTAGCTTAAACTAACATAACTCAACCTAACATAACCTTCGCACTTCTATCGTTAGAAAACGTTTTACTCGCTACTTTACATTGCTTTCTACAACATTATGACGGTTTCAAGCGTTTTCTCATTAGGTATCACAGTTCTCAACTTGTAAAGGTGAAAAACACTGCATCTCACTAAGTGACATTGTTTAATGCGGTTTTACGACGGTTCATACCTTAACCTAACGGAACCTAACCTAACCTAACCTTACCTAACCTAACCTAACCTAACCTAACCTAACCCAACCCAACCCAACCTAACCTAACCTAACCTAACCTAAACTAACCTAACCCGACCTAACCTAACCTAACCTAACCTAACCTAACCCAACCCAACCGAACATAACCTAACCTAACGTAACCTAACCTAACCTAACCTATTCTAACGTAACCTAACCTTACCTGACCTAACCTAACCTAACGTAACCTAACCTAACCTAACATAACCTAACGTAACCTAACCTAACCTAACCTAACGTAACCTAACCTAACCTAACTCAACCTAACCCAACCCAACCCAACCCAACAACACCCAACCCAACCTAACCTAACCTAACCTAACCTTACCTAACCTAACCAAATTATCCTTACCTAACCTAACCTAACCTAACGTAACCTAACCTAACCTAACGTAACCTAACCTAACCTAACCTAACCCAACCTAACCTAACCTAACCTAACCTAACCCAACTCAACCCAACCTAACCTAATCTAACCTAACCTAACCTAACCTATCCAAACCTAACCTAACCTAACCTAACCTAACCTAACGACGGTTGCAAGCGCTTTCACATTAAATATCGCAGTTCCCCACTTTTAATGGTGAAAAACACTGCATCTCAGTAATTGACATTGTTTAATGCGGTTTTACGACGGTTCATATCTTAACCTAACCTAACATTCGCACTTGTATCTAAAAACGCTCTATTACACTGTTTTGTTCACAATTACGATATTTGCATAACCTCACAGTTTTTCACCAACTTATTGCAGTACAGAACGCTGTATCTCGCTAAATGACATTGTTCTTTAAGGTTTCACGATGCTTGCATGCGCTTTAACGAGAATATCACAATATAGCAGTTTCGCACTTGTAACGGTAGAACACGCAGTATTTGGCTTGTTCATGCCGTTTTGTGTGCTTTCACAACATTTCACCTATTGCAGTTTCGTACATGCAATAAAACAACACTATCTCGTTAGATGACGTCCTTTTTGGTGGTCTCACGACGCTACATAGCTTAAACTAACATAACTCAAGCTAACCTTCGCACTTCTATCTTTAGAAAACGTTTTACTCGCAATTTTACAATGTTTTCTACAAGATTACGACGGTTTCATGCGCTTTCACATTAGATGTCGTAGTTCCCAACTTGTAATGTTGAAAAACACTACATCTCACTAAGTGACATTGTTTAATGCGGTTTTACGACGGTTGATATCTCAACCTAACCTAACATTCGCACTTGTATCTAAATACGCTCAATTACACTGTTTCGTTCACAATTACGATATTTGCTTGACCTCACAGTTTCTCACCAACTTATTACAGTACAGAACGCTGTATCTCGCTAAATGACATCGTTCTTTAAGGTTTCACGATACTTGCATGCGCTTTAACGAGAATATCACAATAAAGCAGTTTCGCACTTGTAACGGCACAAGACGCAGTATCATGCCATTTTGTGTGCTTTCCCAATATTTCACCTATAGGAGTTTCGTACTCGCAATAAAACAACACTATCTCGTTAGATGACATCGTTTTTGGTAGTTTTACGACGCTACCTAGCTGAAACTAACCGAACCTTCGCACTTCTATCGTTAGAAAACGTTTTATTCGCTACTTTACAATGTTTTCTACAAGATTACGACGGTTTCATGCACTTTCACATTAGATATCGCAGTTCCCGACTTGTAATGGTGGAAAACACAGCATCTCACTAAGTGACATTGTTTAATGCGGTTTTAGCGCGGTTCATATCTTAACCTAACCTAACCTTACCTAACCCAACCTAACCTAACCTAACCTAACCAAACCTTACCTAACATACCCTAACCTATCTAACCTAACCTAACCAAACCTAACCTAACCTAACCTAACGTAACCTAACCTAACCTAACCTAACCTAACCTAACCAAACCTAACCTAACCTAACGACGTTTGCAAGCGCTTTCACATTAGATATCGCAGTTCCCGACTTGTAATGGTGAAAAACACTGCATCTCACTAAGTGACATTGTTTAATGCGGTTTTACGACGGTTCATATCTTAACCTAACCTAACATTCGCACTTGTATTAAAAAACGCTCTATTACACTGTTTCGTTCACAATTAGGATATTTGCATAACCTCACAGTTTTTCACCAACTTATTGCAGTACAGAACGCTGTATCTCGCTAAATGACATCGTTCTTTAAGGTTTCACGATGCTTGCATGCGCTTTAACGAGAATATCACAACATAGCAGTTTCGCACTTGTAACGGTACAACACGCAGTATTTGGCTTGTTCATGCCGTTTTGTGTGCTTTCACAACATTTCACCTATCGCAGTTTCGTACTCGCAATAAAACAACACTATCTCGTTAAATGACGTTGTTTTTGGTAGTGTCACGACGCTACCTAGCTTAAACTTACATAACTCAACCTAACATAACCTTCGCACTTCTATCGTTAGAAAACGTTTTACTCGCTACTTTACATTGCTTTCTACAACATTATGACGGTTTCAAGCGCTTTCTCATTAGGTATCACAGTTCTCAACTTGTAAAGGTGAAAAACACTGCATCTCACTAAGTGACATTGTTTAATGCGGTTTTACGACGGTTCATACCTTAACCTAACGGAACCTAACCTAACCTAACCTTACCTAACCTAACCTAACCTAACCTAACCTAACCTAACCCAACCCAACCCAACCTAACCTAACCTAACCTAACCTAAACTAACCTAACCCGACCTAACCTAACCTAACCTAACCTAACCCAACCTAACCCAACCCAACCCAACATAACCTAACCTAAGCTAACCTAACCTAAGCTAACCAAACCTAACCTAACGTAACCTAACCTAACCTAACCTATTCTAACGTAACCTAACCTTACCTGACCTAACCTAACCTAACGTAACCTAACCTAACCTAACATAACCTAACGTAACCTAACCTAACCTAACCTAACCTAACGTAACCTAACCTAACCTAACCCAACCTAACCCAACCCAACCCAACAACACCCAACCCAACCTAACCTAACCTAACCTAACCTTACCTAACCTAACCAAATTATCCTTACCTAACCTAACCTAACCTAACGTAACCTAACCTAACCTAACGTAACCTAACCTAACCTAACGTAACCTAACCTAACCTAACCTAACCCAACCTAACCTAACCTAACCTAACCTAACCCAACTCAACCCAACCTAACCTAATCTAACCTAACCTAACCTAACCTAACCAAACCTAACCTAACCTAACCTAACCTAACCTAACGACGGTTGCAAGCGCTTTCACATTAAATATCGCAGTTCCCCACTTTTAATGGTGAAAAACACTGCATCTCAGTAATTGACATTGTTTAATGCGGTTTTACGACGGTTCATATCTTAACCTAACCTAACATTCGCACTTGTATCTAAAAACGCTCTATTACACTGTTTTGTTCACAATTACGATATTTGCATAACCTCACAGTTTTTCACCAACTTATTGCAGTACAGAACGCTGTATCTCGCTAAATGACATTGTTCTTTAAGGTTTCACGATGCTTGCATGCGCTTTAACGAGAATATCACAATATAGCAGTTTCGCACTCTTAACGGTAGAACACGCAGTATTTGGCTTGTTCATGCCGTTTTGTGTGCTTTCACAACATTTCACCTATCGCAGTTTCACCTATCACTCGCTATAAAACAACACTATCTCGTTAGATGACGTCGTTTTTGGTAGTTTCACGACGCTACCTAGCTTAAACTAACCTAACCTAACCTAACCTTCGCACTTCTATTGTTAGAAAACGTTTTACTCGCCACTTTACAATGTTTTCTACAAGATTACGACGGTTTCATAAGCTTTCACATTAGATATCGTAGTTCCCGACTTGTAATGTTGAAAAACATTACATCTCACTAAGTGACATTGTTTAATGCGGTTTTACGACGGTTGATATGTCAACCTAACCTAACATTCGCACTTGTATCTAAAGACGCTCAATTACACTGTTTCGTTCACAATTACGATATTTGCTTGACCTCACAGTTTCTCACCAACTTATTACAGTACAGAACGCTGTATCTCGCTAAATGACATCGTTCTTTAAGGTTTCACGATACTTGCATGCGCTTTACCGAGAATGTCACAACATAGCAGTTTCGCACTTGTAACGGTACAACACGCAGTATTTGGCTTGTTCATGCCGTTTTGTGTGCTTTCACAACATTTTACCTATCGCAGTTTCGTACTCGCAATAAAACAACATTATCTCGTTAGATGACGTCGTTTTTGGTGGTTTCACGACGCTACCTAGCTTAAACTAACATAACTCAACCTAACATAACCTTCGCACTTCTATCGTTAGAAAACGTTTTACTCGCCACTTTACAATGTTTTCTACAAGATTACGACGGTTTCATAAGCTTTCACATTAGATATCGTAGTTCCCGACTTGTAATGTTGAAAAACACTACATCTCACTAAGTGACATTGTTTAATGCGGTTTTACGACGGTTGATATGTCAACCTAACCTAACATTCGCACTTGTATCTAAAGACGCTCAATTACACTGTTTCGTTCACAATTACGATATTTGCTTGACCTCACAGTTTCTCACCAACTTATTGCAGTACAGAACGCTGTATCTCGCTAAATGACATCGTTCTTTAAGGTTTCACGATGCTTGCATGCGCTTTAACGAGAATATCACATTATAGCAGTTTCGCACTGTTAACGGTACACCACGCAGTATCTGGCTTGTTCAAGCCGTTTCGTGAACTTTCACAACATTTCACCTATTGCAGTTTCGTACATGCAATAAAACAACACTATCTCGTTAGATGACGTCCTTTTTGGTGGTCTCACGACGCTACATAGCTTAAACTAACATAACTCAAGCTAACCTTCGCACTTCTATCTTTAGAAAACGTTTTACTCGCAATTTTACAATGTTTTCTACAAGATTACGACGGTTTCATGCGCTTTCACATTAGATATCGTAGTTCCCGACTTGTAATGTTGAAAAACACTACATCTCACTAAGTGACATTGTTTAATGCGGTTTTACGACGGTTGATATCTCAACCTAACCTAACATTCGCACTTGTATCTAAATACGCTCAATTACACTGTTTCGTTCACAATTACGATATTTGCTTGACCTCACAGTTTCTCACCAACTTATTACAGTACAGAACGCTGTATCTCGCTAAATGATATCGTTCTTTAAGGTTTCACGATACTTGCATGCGCTTTAACGAGAATATCACAATAAAGCAGTTTCGCACTTGTAACGGCACAAGACGCAGTATCTGGCTAGTTCATGCCATTTTGTGTGCTTTCCCAATATTTCACCTATCGGAGTTTCGTACTCGCAATAAAACAACACTATCTCGTTAGATGACATCGTTTTTGGTAGTTTGACGACGCTACCTAGCTGAAACTAACCGAACCTTCGCACTTCTATCGTTAGAAAACGTTTTATTCGCTACTTTACAATGTTTTCTACAAGATTACGACGGTTTCATGCGCTTTCACATTATATATCGCAGTTCCCGACTTGTAATGGTGGAAAACAAGGCATCTCACTAAGTGACATTGTTTTGTGCGGTTTTAGCGCGGTTCATATCTTAACCTAACCTAACCTTACCTAACCCAACCTAACCTAACCTAACCTAACCAAACCTTACCTAACATACCCTAACCTAACCTAACCTAACCTAACCAAACCTAACATCACCTAACCTAACGTAACCTAACCTAACCTAACCTAACCTAACGACGTTTGCAAGCGCTTTCACATTAGATATCGCAGTTCCCGACTTGTAATGGTGAAAAACACTGCATCTCACCAAGTGACATTGTTTAATGCGGTTTTACGACGCTTCATATCTTAACCTAACCTAACATTCGCACTTGTATTAAAAAACGCTCTATTACACTGTTTCGTTCACAATTAGGATATTTGCATAACCTCACATTTTTTCACCAACTTATTGTAGTACAGAACGCTGTATCTCGCTAAATGACATCGTTCTTTAAGGTTTCACGATGCTTAGATGCGCTTTAACGAGAATGTCACAACATAGCAGTTTCGCACTTGTAACGGTACAACACGCAGTATTTGGCTTGTTCATGCCGTTTTGTGTGCTTTCACAACATTTTACCTATCGCAGTTTCGTACTCGCAATAAAACAACATTATCTCGTTAGATGACGTCGTTTTTGGTGGTTTCACGACGCTACCTAGCTTAAACTAACATAACTCAACCTAACATAACCTTCGCACTTCTATCGTTAGAAAACCTTTTACTCGCTACTTTACATTGCTTTCTACAACATTACGACGGTTTCAAGCGCTTTCACATTAGATATCGCAGTTCCCAACTTGTATAGGTGAAAAACACTGCATCTCACTAAGTGACATTGTTTATTGCGGTTTTACGACGGTTCATACCTTAACCTAACCTAACATTCGTACTTGTATTGAAAAACGCTCTATTACACTGTTTCGTTCACAATTAGGATATTTGCATAACCTCACAGTTTTTCACCAACTTATTGCAGTACAGAACGCTGTATCTCGCTAAATGACATCGTTCTTTAAGGTTTCACGATGCTTGCATGCGCTTTAACGAGAATATCACATTATAGCAGTTTCGCACTGTTAACGGTACACCACGCAGTATCTGGCTTGTTCAAGCCGTTTCGTGAACTTTCACAACATTTCACCTATTGCAGTTTCGTACATGCAATAAAACAACACTATCTCGTTAGATGACGTCCTTTTTGGTGGTCTCACGACGCTACATAGCTTAAACTAACATAACTCAAGCTAACCTTCGCACTTCTATCTTTAGAAAACGTTTTACTCGCAATTTTACAATGTTTTCTACAAGATTACGACGGTTTCATGCGCTTTCACATTAGATATCGTAGTTCCCGACTTGTAATGTTGAAAAACACTACATCTCACTAAGTGACATTGTTTAATGCGGTTTTACGACGGTTGATATCTCAACCTAACCTAACATTCGCACTTGTATCTAAATACGCTCAATTACACTGTTTCGTTCACAATTACGATATTTGCTTGACCTCACAGTTTCTCACCAACTTATTACAGTACAGAACGCTGTATCTCGCTAAATGATATCGTTCTTTAAGGTTTCACGATACTTGCATGCGCTTTAACGAGAATATCACAATAAAGCAGTTTCGCACTTGTAACGGCACAAGACGCAGTATCTGGCTAGTTCATGCCATTTTGTGTGCTTTCCCAATATTTCACCTATCGGAGTTTCGTACTCGCAATAAAACAACACTATCTCGTTAGATGACATCGTTTTTGGTAGTTTGACGACGCTACCTAGCTGAAACTAACCGAACCTTCGCACTTCTATCGTTAGAAAACGTTTTATTCGCTACTTTACAATGTTTTCTACAAGATTACGACGGTTTCATGCGCTTTCACATTATATATCGCAGTTCCCGACTTGTAATGGTGGAAAACACAGGATCTCACTAAGTGACATTGTTTTGTGCGGTTTTAGCGCGGTTCATATCTTAACCTAACCTAACCTTACCTAACCCAACCTAACCTAACCTAACCTAACCAAACCTTACCTAACATACCCTAACCTAACCTAACCTAACCTAACCTAATCTAACCTAACCTAACCTAACCTAACCTAACCAAACCTAACCTAACCTAACCTAACCTAACGACGGTTGCAAGCGCTTTCACATTAAATATCGCAGTTCCCCACTTTTAATGGCGAAAAACACTGCATCTCAGTAATTGACATTGTTTAATGCGGTTTTACGACGGTTCATATCTTAACCTAACCTAACATTCGCACTTGTATCTAAAAACGCTCTATTACACTGTTTTGTTCACAATTACGATATTTGCATAACCTCGCAGTTTTTCACCAACCTATTGCAGTACAGAACGCTGTATCTCGCTAAATGACATTGTTCTTTAAGGTTTCACGATGCTTGCATGCGCTTTAACGAGAATATCACAATATAGCAGTTTCGCACTTGTAACGGTAGAACACGCAGTATTTGGCTTGTTCATGCCGTTTTGTGTGCTTTCACAACATTTCACCTATCGCAGTTTAATTCTCGCTATAAAACAACACTATCTCGTTAGATGACGTCGTTTTTGGTAGTTTCACGACGCTACCTAGCTTAAACTAACCTAACCTAACCTAACCTTCGCACTTCTATTGTTAGAAAACGTTTTACTCGCCACTTTACAATGTTTTCTACAAGATTACGACGGTTTCATAAGCTTTCACATTAGATATCGTAGTTCCCGACTTGTAATGTTGAAAAACACTACATCTCACTAAGTGACATTGTTTAGTGCGGTTTTACGACGGTTGATATGTCAACCTAACCTAACATTCGCACTTGTATCTAAAGACGCTCAATTACACTGTTTCGTTCACAATTACGATATTTGCTTGACCTCACAGTTTCTCACCAACTTATTACAGTACAGAACGCTGTATTTCGCTAAATGACATCGTTCTTTAAGGTTTCACGATACTTGCATGCGCTTTACCGAGAATGTCACAACATAGCAGTTTCGCACTTGTAACGGTACAACACGCAGTATTTGGCTTGTTCATGCCGTTTTGTGTGCTTTCACAACATTTTACCTATCGCAGTTTCGTACTCGCAATAAAACAACATTATCTCGTTAGATGACGTCGTTTTTGGTGGTTTCACGACGCTACCTAGCTTAAACTAACATAACTCAACCTAACATAACCTTCGCACTTCTATCGTTAGAAAACCTTTTACTCGCTACTTTACATTGCTTTCTACAACATTACGACGGTTTCAAGCGCTTTCACATTAGATATCGCAGTTCCCAACTTGTAAAGGTGAAAAACACTGCATCTCACTAAGTGACATTGTTTATTGCGGTTTTACGACGGTTCATACCTTAACCTAACCTAACATTCGTACTTGTATTGAAAAACGCTCTATTACACTGTTTCGTTCACAATTAGGATATTTGCATAACCTCACAGTTTTTCACCAACTTATTGCAGTACAGAACGCTGTATCTCGCTAAATGACATCGTTCTTTAAGGTTTCACGATGCTTGCATGCGCTTTAACGAGAATATCACATTATAGCAGTTTCGCACTGTTAACGGTACACCACGCAGTATCTGGCTTGTTCAAGCCGTTTCGTGAACTTTCACAACATTTCACCTATTGCAGTTTCGTACATGCAATAAAACAACACTATCTCGTTAGATGACGTCCTTTTTGGTGGTCTCACGACGCTACATAGCTTAAACTAACATAACTCAAGCTAACCTTCGCACTTCTATCTTTAGAAAACGTTTTACTCGCAATTTTACAATGTTTTCTACAAGATTACGACGGTTTCATGCGCTTTCACATTAGATATCGTAGTTCCCGACTTGTAATGTTGAAAAACACTACATCTCACTAAGTGACATTGTTTAATGCGGTTTTACGACGGTTGATATCTCAACCTAACCTAACATTCGCACTTGTATCTAAATACGCTCAATTACACTGTTTCGTTCACAATTACGATATTTGCTTGACCTCACAGTTTCTCACCAACTTATTACAGTACAGAACGCTGTATCTCGCTAAATGATATCGTTCTTTAAGGTTTCACGATACTTGCATG
This sequence comes from Rhipicephalus microplus, assembly GCF_043290135.1. Classification (NCBI taxonomy): domain Eukaryota; kingdom Metazoa; phylum Arthropoda; class Arachnida; order Ixodida; family Ixodidae; genus Rhipicephalus; species Rhipicephalus microplus. The sequence goes on along the minus strand of NW_027464658.1, from coordinate 940,694 downwards.
CGCTTTAACGAGAATATCACAATAAAGCAGTTTCGCACTTGTAACGGCACAAGACGCAGTATCTGGCTAGTTCATGCCATTTTGTGTGCTTTCCCAATATTTCACCTATCGGAGTTTCGTACTCGCAATAAAACAACACTATCTCGTTAGATGACATCGTTTTTGGTAGCTTGACGACGCTACCTAGCTGAAACTAACCGAACCTTCGCACTTCTATCGTTAGAAAACGTTTTATTCGCTACTTTACAATGTTTTCTACAAGATTACGACGGTTTCATGCGCTTTCACATTATATATCGCAGTTCCCGACTTGTAATGGTGGAAAACACAGCATCTCACTAAGTGACATTGTTTTGTGCGGTTTTAGCGCGGTTCATATCTTAACCTAACCTAACCTTACCTAACCCAACCTAACCTAACCTAACCTAACCAAACCTTACCTAACATACCCTAACCTAACCTAACCTAACCTAACCAAACCTAACCTAACCTAACCTAACGTAACCTAACCTAACCTAACCTAACCAAACCTAACCTAACCTAACGACGTTTGCAAGCGCTTTCACATTAGATATCGCAGTTCCCGACTTGTAATGGTGAAAAACACTGCATCTCACCAAGTGACATTGTTTAATGCGGTTTTACGACGCTTCATATCTTAACCTAACCTAACATTCGCACTTGTATTAAAAAACGCTCTATTACACTGTTTCGTTCACAATTAGGATATTTGCATAACCTCACATTTTTTCACCAACTTATTGCAGTACAGAACGCTGTATCTCGCTAAATGACATCGTTCTTTAAGGTTTCACGATGCTTGCATGCGCTTTAACGAGAATATCACAACATAGCAGTTTCGCACTTGTAACGGTACAACACGCAGTATTTGGCTTGTTCATGCCGTTTTGTGTGCTTTCACAACATTTCACCTATCGCAGTTTCGTACTCGCAATAAAACAACACTATCTCGTTACATGACGTTGTTTTCGGTAGTTTCACGACGCTACCTAGCTTAAACTAACATAACTCAACCTAACATAACCTTCGCACTTCTACCGTTAGAAAACGTTTTACTCGCTACTTTACATTGCTTTCTACAACATTATGACGGTTTCAAGCGCTTTCACATTAGGTATCACAGTTCTCAACTTGTAAAGGTGAAAAACACTGCATCTCAGTAAGTGACATTGTTTAATGCGGTTTTACGACGGTTCATACCTTAACCTAACGTAACCTAACCTAACCTAACCTTACCTAACCTAACCTAACCTAACCTAACCCAACCCAACCCAACCTAACCTAACCTAACCTAACCTAAACTAACCTAACCCAACCTAACCTAACCTAACCTAACCTAACCCAACCTAACCCAACCCAACCCAACATAACCTAACCTAAGCTAACCAAACCTAACCTAACCTAACTTAACCTAACCTAACGTAACCTAACCTAACCTAACCTATTCTAACGTAACCTAACCTTACCTGACCTAACCTAACCTAACGTAACCTAACCTAACCTAACATAACCTAACGTAACCTAACCTAACCTAACGTAACCTAACCTAACCTAACCCAACCTAACCCAACCCAACCCAACCCAACAACACCCAACCCAACCTAACCTAACCTAACCTAACCTTACCTAACCTAACCAAATTATCCTTACCTAACCTAACCTAACCTAACGTAACCTAACCTAACCTAACCTAACGTAACCTAACCTAACCTAACGTAACCTAACCTAACCTAACCTAACCTAACCCAACCTAACCTAACCTAACCTAACCTAACCCAACTCAACCCAACCTAACCTAATCTAACCTAACCTAACCTAACCTAACCTAACCAAACCTAACCTAACCTAACGACGGTTGCAAGCGCTTTCACATTAAATATCGCAGTTCCCCACTTTTAATGGCGAAAAACACTGCATCTCAGTAATTGACACTGTTTAATGCGGTTTTACGACGGTTCATATCTTAACCTAACCTAACATTCGCACTTGTATCTAAAAACGCTCTATTACACTGTTTTGTTCACAATTACGATATTTGCTTAACCTCACAGTTTTTCACCAACTTATTGCAGTACAGAACGCTGTATCTCGCTAAATGACATTGTTCTTTAAGGTTTCACGGTGCTTGCATGCGCTTTAACGAGAATATCACAATATAGCAGTTTCGCACTTGTAACGGTAGAACACGCAGTATTTGGCTTGTTCATGCCGTTTTGTGTGCATTCAACACATTTCACCTATCGCAGTTTAATACTCGCAATAAAACAACACTATCTCGTTAGATGACGTCGTTTTTGGTAGTTTCACGACGCTACCTAGCTTAAACTAACCTAACCTAACCTAACCTTCGCACTTCTATCGTTAGAAAACGTTTTACTCGCAACTTTACAATGTTTTCTACAAGATTACGACGGTTTCATGCGCTTTCACATTAGATATCGTAGTTCCCGACTTGTAATGTTGAAAAACACTACATCTCACTAAGTGACATTGTTTAATGCTGTTTTACGACGGTTGATATGTCAACCTAACCTAACATTCGCACTTGTATCTAAAGACGCTCAATTACACTGTTTCGTTCACAATTACGATATTTGCTTGACCTCACAGTTTCTCACCAACTTATTACAGTACAGAACGCTGTATCTCGCTAAATGACATCGTTCTTTAAGGTTTCACGATACTTGCATGCGCTTTACCGAGAATGTCACAACATAGCAGTTTCGCACTTGTAACGGTACAACACGCAGTATTTGGCTTGTTCATGCCGTTTTGTGTACTTTCACAACATTTTACCTATCGCAGTTTCGTACTCGCAATAAAACAACACTATCTCGTTAGATGACGTCGTTTTTGGTGGTTTCACGACGCTACCTAGCTTAAACTAACATAACTCAAACTAACCGAACCTTCGCACTTCTATCGTTAGAAAACGTTTTATTCGCTACTTTACAATGTTTTCTACAAGATTACGACGGTTTCATGCGCTTTCACATTAGATATCGCAGTTCCCGACTTGTAATGGTGAAAAACACAGCATCTCACTAAGTGACATTGTTTAATGCGGTTTTAGCGCGGTTCATATCTTAACCTAACCTAACCTTACCTAAACCCACCTAACCTAACCTAACCTAACCAAACCTTACCTAACATACCCTAACCTAACCTAACCTAACCTAACCAAACCTAACCTAACCTAACCTAACCTAACCTAACCTAACCTAACGACGTTTGCAAGCGCTTTCACATTAGATATCGCAGTTCCCGACTTGTAATGGTGAAAACACTGCATCTCACTAAGTGACATTGTTTAATGCGGTTTTACGACGGTTCATATCTTAACCTAACCTAACATTCGTACTTGTATTGAAAAACGCTCTATTACACTGTTTCGTTCACAATTACGATATTTGCATAACCTCACAGTTTTTCACCAACTTATTGCAGTACAGAACGCTGTATCTCGCTAAATGACATCGTTCTTTAAGGTTTCACGATGCTTGCATGCGCTTTAACGAGAATATCACAACATAGTAGTTTCGCACTTGTAACGGTACAACACGCAGTATTTGGCTTGTTCATGCCGTTTTGTGTGCTTTCACAACATTTCACCTATCGCAGTTTCGTACTCGCAATAAAACAACACTATCTCGTTAAATGACGTTGTTTTTGGTAGTTGCACGACGCTACCTAGCTTAAACTAACATAACTCAACCTAACATAACCTTCGCACTTCTATCGTTAGAAAACGTTTTACTCGCTACTTTACATTGCTTTCTACAACATTATGACGGTTTCAAGCGCTTTCACATTAGGTATCACAGTTCTCAACTTGTAAAGGCGAAAAACACTGCATCTCACTGAGTGACATTGTTTAATGCGGTTTTACGACGGTTCATACCTTAACCTAACGTAACCTAACCTAACCTAACCTTACCTAACCTAACCTAACCTAACCTAACCCAACCCAACCCAACCTAACCTAACCTAACCTAACCTAAACTAACCTAACCCAACCTAACCTAACCTAACCCAACCTAACCCAACCCAACCCAACATAACCTAACCTAAGCTAACCTAACCTAAGCTAACCAAACCTAACCTAACCTAACTTAACCTAACCTAACGTAACCTAACCTAACCTAACCTATTCTAACGTAACCTAACCTTACCTGACCTAACCTAACCTAACGTAACCTAACCTAACCTAACATAACCTAACGTAACCTAACCTAACCTAACCTAACTTAACGTAACCTAACCTAACCTAACCCAACCTAACCCAACCCAACCCAACAACACGCAACCCAACCTAACCTAACCCAACCTTACCTAACCTAACCAAATTATCCTTACCTAACCTAACCTAACCTAACGTAACCTAACCTAACCTAACCTAACGTAACCTAACCTAACGTAACCTAACCTAACCTAACCTAACCCAACCTAACCTAACCTAACCTAACCCAACTCAACCCAACCTAACCTAATCTAACCTAACCTAACCTAACCTAACCAAACCTAACCTAACCTAACCTAACCTAACGACGGTTGCAAGCGCTTTCACATTAAATATCGCAGTTCCCCACTTTTAATGGCGAAAAACACTGCATCTCAGTAATTGACATTGTTTAATGCGGTTTTACGACGGTTCATACCTTAACCTAACCTAACATTCGCACTTGTATCTAAAAACGCTCTATTACACTGTTTTGTTCACAATTACGATATTTGCATAACCTCACAGTTTTTCACCAACCTATTGCAGTACGGAACGCTGTATCTCGCTAAATGACATTGTTCTTTAAGGTTTCACGATGCTTGCATGCGCTTTAACGAGAATATCACAATATAGCAGTTTCGCACTTGTAACGGTAGAACACGCAGTATTTGGCTTGTTCATGCCGTTTTGTGTGCTTTCACAACATTTCACCTATCGCAGTTTAATTCTCGCTATAAAACAACACTATCTCGTTAGATGACGTCGTTTTTGGTAGTTTCACGACGCTACCTAGCTTAAACTAACCTAACCTAACCTAACCTTCGCACTTCTATTGTTAGAAAACGTTTTACTCGCCACTTTACAATGTTTTCTACAAGATTACGACGGTTTCATAAGCTTTCACATTAGATATCGTAGTTCCCGACTTGTAATGTTGAAAAACACTACATCTCACTAAGTGACATTGTTTAATGCGGTTTTACGACGGTTGATATGTCAACCTAACCTAACATTCGCACTTGTATCTAAAGACGCTCAATTACACTGTTTCGTTCACAATTACGATATTTGCTTGACCTCACAGTTTCTCACCAACTTATTACAGTACAGAACGCTGTATTTCGCTAAATGACATCGTTCTTTAAGGTTTCACGATACTTGCATGCGCTTTACCGAGAATGTCACAACATAGCAGTTTCGCACTTGTAACGGTACAACACGCAGTATTTGGCTTGTTCATGCCGTTTTGTGTGCTTTCACAACATTTTACCTATCGCAGTTTTGTACTCGCAATAAAACAACATTATCTCGTTAGATGACGTCGTTTTTGGTGGTTTCACGACGCTACCTAGCTTAAACTAACATAACCTTCGCACTTCTATCGTTAGAAAACGTTTTACTCGCTACTTTACATTGCTTTCTACAACATTACGACGGTTTCAAGCGCTTTCACATTAGATATCGCAGTTCCCAACTTGTAAAGGTGAAAAACACTGCATCTCACTAAGTGACATTGTTTATTGCGGTTTTACGACGGTTCATACCTTAACCTAACCTAACATTCGTACTTGTATTGAAAAACGCTCTATTACACTGTTTCGTTCACAATTACGATATTTGCTTAACCTCACAGTTTTTCACCGACTTATTGCAGTACAGAACGCTGTATCTCGCTAAATGACATTGTTCTTTAAGGTTTCACGATGCTTGCATGCGCTTTAACGAGAATATCACAATATAGCAGTTTCGCACTTGTAACGGTAGAACACGCAGTATTTGGCTTGTTCATGCCGTTTTGTGTGCATTCACAACATTTCACCTATCGCAGTTTAATACTCGCAATAAAACAACACTATCTCGTTAGATGACGTCGTTTTTGGTAGTTTCACGACGCTACCTAGCTTAAACTAACCTAACCTAACCTAACCTTCGCACTTCTATCGTTAGAAAACGTTTTACTCGCAACTTTACAATGTTTTCTACAAGATTACGACGGTTTCATGCGCTTTCACATTAGATATCGTAGTTCCCGACTTGTAATGTTGAAAAACACTACATCTCACTAAGCGACATTATTTAAGGCGGTTTTACGACGGTTGATATGTCAACCTAACCTAACATTCGCACTTTTATCTAAAGACGCTCAATTACACTGTTTCGTTCACAATTACGATATTTGCTTGACCTCACAGTTTCTCACCAACTTATTACAGTACAGAACGCTGTATCTCGCTAAATGACATCGTTCTTTAAGGTTTCACGATACTTGCATGCGCTTTAACGAGAATATCACAATAAAGCAGCTTCGCACTTGTAACGGCACAAGACGCAGTATCTGGCTAGTTCATGCCATTTTGTGTGCTTTCCCAATATTTCACCTATCGCAGTTTCGTACTCGCAATAAAACAACACTATCTCGTTAGATGACATCGTTTTTGGTGGTTTCACGACGGTACCTAGCTCAAACTAACCGAACCTTCGCACTTCTATCGTTAGAAAACGTTTTATTCGCTACTTTACAATGTTTTCTACAAGATTACGACGGTTTCATGCGCTTTCACATTAGATATTGCAGTTCCCGACTTGTAATGGTGAAAAACACAGCATCTCACTAAGTGACATTGTTTAATGCGGTTTTAGCGCGGTTCATATCTTAACCTAACCTAACCTTACCTAAACCAACCTAACCTAACCTAACCTAACCAAACCTTACCTAACATACCCTAACCTAACCTAACCTAACCTAACCTAACCCAACCCAACCCAACCTAACCTAACCTAAGCTAACCTAACCTAAGCTAACCAAACCTAACCTAACGTAACCTAACCTAACCTAACCTATTCTAACGTAACCTAACCTTACCTGACCTAACCTAACCTAACGTAACCTAACCTAACCTAACATAACCTAACGTAACCTAACCTAACCTAACCTAACGTAACCTAACCTAACCTAACCCAACCTAACCCAACCCAACCCAACCCAACAACACCCAACCCAACCTAACCTAACCTAACCTAACCTTACCTAACCTAACCAAATTATCCTTACCTAACCTAACCTAACCTAACGTAACCTAACCTAACCTAACCTAACGTAACCTAACCTAACCTAACGTAACCTAACCTAACCTAACCTAACCCAACCTAACCTAACCTAACCTAACCTAACCTAACCCAACTCAACCCAACCTAACCTGATCTAACCTAACCTAACCTAACCTAACCAAACCTAACCTAACCTAACCTAACCTAACCTAACGACGGTTGCAAGCGCTTTCACATTAAATATCGCAGTTCCCCACTTTTAATGGTGAAAAACACTGCATCTCAGTAATTGACATTGTTTAATGCGGTTTTACGACGGTTCATATCTTAACCTAACCTAACATTCGCACTTGTATTAAAAAGCGCACTATTACACTGTTTCGTTCACAATTAGGATATTTGCATAACCTCACAGTTTTTCACCAACTTATTGCAGTACAGAACGCTGTATCTCGCTAAATGACATCGTTCTTTAAGGTTTCACGATGCTTGCATGCGCTTTAACGAGAATATCACAACATAGCAGTTTCGCACTTGTAACGGTACAACACGCAGTATTTGGCTTGTTCATGCCGTATTGTGTGCTTTCACAACATTTCACCTATCGCAGTTTCGTACTCGCAATAAAACAACACTATCTCGTTAAATGACGTTGTTTTTGGTACTTGCACGATGCTACCTAGCTTAAACTAACATAACTCAACCTAACATAACCTTCGCACTTCTATCGTTAGAAAACGTTTTACTCGCTACTTTACATTGCTTTCTACAACATTACGACGGTTTCAAGCGCTTTCACGTTAGGTATCACAGTTCTCAACTTGTAAAGGTGAAAAACACTGCATCTCACTAAGTGACGTTGTTTAATGCGGTTTTACGACGGTTCATACCTTAACCTAACGGAACCTAACCTAACCTAACCTTACCTAACCTAACCTAACCTAACCTAACCTAACCCAACCCAACCCAACCTAACCTAACCTAAACTAACCTAACCCGACCTAACCTAACCTAACCTAACCTAACCTAACCCAACCCAACCCAACATAACCTAACCTAAGCTAACCTAACCTAAGCTAACCAAACCTAACCTAACGTAACCTAACCTAACCTATTCTAACGTAACCTAACCTTACCTGACCTAACCTAACCTAACGTAACCTAACCTAACCTAACCTAACCTAACCTAACGTAACCTAACGTAACCTAACCTAACCTAACCCAACCTAACCCAACCCAACCCAACCCAACAACACCCAACCCAACCTAACCTTACCTAACCTAACCAAATTATCCTTACCTAACCTAACCTAACCTAACGTAACCTAACCTAACCTAACCTAACGTAACCTAACCTAACCTAACGTAACCTAACCTAACCTAACCTAACCCAACCTAACTTAACCTAACCTAACCTAACCCAACTCAACCCAACCTAACCTAATCTAACCTAACCTAACCTAACCTAACCAAACCTAACCTAACCTAACCTAACGTAACCTAACGACGGTTGCAAGCGCTTTCACATTAAATATCGCAGTTCCCCACTTTTAATGGTGAAAAACACTGCATCTCAGTAATTGACATTGTTTAATGCGGTTTTACGACGGTTCATATCTTAACCTAACCTAACATTCGCACTTGTATCTAAAAACGCTCTATTACACTGTTTTGTTCACAATTACGATATTTGCATAACCTCACAGTTTTTCACCAACTTATTGCAGTACAGAACGCTGTATCTCGCTAAATGACATTGTTCTTTAAGGTTTCACGATGCTTGCATGCGCTTTAACGAGAATATCACAATATAGCAGTTTCGCACTTGTAACGGTAGAACACGCAGTATTTGGCTTGTTCATGCCGTTTTGTGTGCTTTCACAACATTTCACCTATCGCAGTTTAATACTCGCTATAAAACAACACTATCTCGTTAGATGACGTCGTTTTTGGTAGTTTCACGACGCTACCTAGCTTAAACTAACCTAACCTAACCTAACCTTCGCACTTCTATTGTTAGAAAACGTTTTACTCGCCACTTTACAATGTTTTTTACAAGATTACGACGGTTTCATAAGCTTTCACATTAGATATCGTAGTTCCCGACTTGTAATGTTGAAAAACATTACATCTCACTAATTGACATTGTTTAATGCGGTTTTACGACGGTTGATATGTCAACCTAACCTAACATTCGCACTTGTATCTAAAGACGCTCAATTACACTGTTTCGTTCACAATTACGATATTTGCTTCACCTCACAGTTTCTCACAAACTTATTACAGTACAGAACGCTGTATCTCGCTAAATGACATCGTTCTTTAAGGTTTCACGATACTTGCATGCGCTTTACCGAGAATGTCACAACATAGCAGTTTCGCACTTGTAACGGTACAACACGCAGTATTTGGCTTGTTCATGCCGTTTTGTGTGCTTTCACAACATTTTACCTATCGCAGTTTCGTACTCGCAATAAAACAACATTATCTCGTTAGATGACGTCGCTTTTGGTGGTTTCACGACGCTACCTAGCTTAAACTAACATAACCTTCGCACTTCTATGGTTAGAAAACGTTTTACTCGCTACTTTACATTGCTTTCTACAACATTACGACGGTTTCAAGCGCTTTCACATTAGATATCGCAGTTCCCAACTTGTAAACGTGAAAAACACTGCATCTCACTAAGTGACATTGTTTATTGCGGTTTTACGACGGTTCATACCTTAACCTAACCTAACATTCGTACTTGTATTGAAAAACGCTCTATTACACTGTTTCGTTCACAATTACGATATTTGCTTAACCTCACAGTTTTTCACCGACTTATTGCAGTACAGAACGCTGTATCTCGCTAAATGACATTGTTCTTTAAGGTTTCACGATGCTTGCATGCGCTTTAACGAGAATATCACAATATAGCAGTTTCGCACTTGTAACGGTAGAACACGCAGTATTTGGCTTGTTCATGCCGTTTTGTGTGCATTCACAACATTTCACCTATCGCAGTTTAATACTCGCAATAAAACAACACTATCTCGTTAGATGACGTCGTTTTTGGTAGTTTCACGACGCTACCTAGCTTAAACTAACCTAACCTAACCTAACCTTCGCACTTCTATCGTTAGAAAACGTTTTACTCGAAACTTTACAATGTTTTCTACAAGATTACGACGGTTTCATGCGCTTTCACATTAGATATCGTAGTTCCCGACTTGTAATGTTGAAAAACACTACATCTCACTAAGCGACATTATTTAATGCGGTTTTACGACGGTTGATATGTCAACCTAACCTAACATTCGCACTTTTATCTAAAGACGCTCAATTACACTGTTTCGTTCACAATTACGATATTTGCTTGACCTCACAGTTTCTCACCAACTTATTACAGTACAGAACG